>NW_027442104.1:0-216068 GCF_048569485.1 Anomaloglossus baeobatrachus | reverse complement strand
TTTTTGAAAATATTCTCTTTGCAAAACTACCCTCCGTTTCCAAAATTCAGTTTAAGTGTGGAGGAAACAAAACAAAAGAGCAAAAAAAGAAAAATTGCCTGGTCCTTAAGGGGTTGGGGAGAAAAGCAGTCAAAGTTTAAAAAATTATTTTTCTAAATTTTCAGAAAATAAAAGAAAAAAATATCAACCTAAAATTAAGCTAACATAAAGTATAATGTGTCATGAAAAAATAGTCTCAGAATCAGCAGGATATTTAGGAGCGTTCCAAAGTTATTACCACAAAGTGACACTGGTAACATTTGAATAAATGGGGCTTAATCATTAAGCTCAAAATTGGCTCTGTCATTAAAGGGTTAAACAAACAGGACAATTGGGCAATACACAAATTAACATGACATCTGAGTGCCGTCCCATTTTTATCCTCACACATCCAAAGACTTCTGTTTGGTAAGTTTAATTCCTGACTAGGATCATATATGAATTTGTCCCCATGTTTTGGGCAGACATGAACACCCCATAAAATATAATGGTTACGGCTTCTATCTGTGAAAAGCTCGGTTATAGAACTCATACCGGATACACATCTGAATGGGGCGGCATGTTCCATGTACAGGTTGGCTTTATCATTGCTTTAAAGAGCTCTGAACTTGAATCCTAAATACTCTGTATTGTTTTTCTTCAACAGAAACGCCCTGCTCCATATTTTCTTCAGAGCCAAGTGCAAAGGTAAGTCTCATTGAATTCTCTTAAAGATGTTGTGCATTTGTCACCCAGGGAAGGGGGTAGTCGCTCCCGGGCAGCATACACAGTTAGGGATGTCACTTTGGTGGCCGTTGCCCACTTCCGTGCGCTTCCGTGCCCTGGGTCCCTTTTGTAAGGGGAGTATTTACAGGGGAGATAAGAGTTAATGTTCATGTGACGCCACCTGCGGTGATGCGGGAAAAGGGAATGGATGCCGCCGCTGCTGTTTGTGAGGGACTGGGATTGGGGTTGGTGGAATTGGCAGCTAGTATGTTAATCCCTTCGCGGGTAGGGATAACCCCAGTGTCCCTTTTGGTGCTGGATGAGGCTGAATCGCGCTGGAAGAAAGGGATGGCACAGTACTGGTAAACCAACTTTCCTCTACTCACAAATACATCCGGGAGACGGCTGCTTTCGGTCCCCTATTTCCCAATGCTGGTGCAGTATCCAGGGCTCTCTCGCTCTTGTGGCACTGTGGTTTAAGGTTGGGACCCCGTGGCCTGAAGCGTCTGTGGGTCCCTGAACTGACCTTGGCAGTTTCTGGTCCAAATGGCGGCAGTGTGAACCCTCTCGGGATGGCGTGGAGCTACTTTCCCTGGCTCAGTCGTTGCTGCTGGTACCTCGGAGTTTTGTGTGTTAGCCAGGTCCTTGAAGGTTTCCTGCTCTGCAGCTTTTTAGCAGGTTGTTTGCAGCTGTCACCTACTCTAGGGCCCTGTGCCCTGTCTGTACCCTGGTTCCAGAGACATGCGTCCTGTGCCTTCCCTGGAACCTCCCTCTCTGTGCCCCAGGTCACTGGGTACCCGATCCAGCTAGAGGCACACCTGACCCTTCACATTTCCTGGGTCTGTCTACACTGTTCGAGCACTTGCTTATCTTGTACGTCAGACACTCACCGCCCCCCCCCCCCCCACACTGGGCTTGACTGGGATCGCTCCACCCCTTTCAGGGCCATCCCCTAGGTCCCCCTCCCGGGGCAACCTACCCAGTGGGACGTAGGAAAGCTGGGATTTAAAGGTGTTGGTGTTTTCAGCATTGATACTCATGGGAACCAGGGGGGGTAGGCACTGCATCCTAGGAGAGGGTACTGTATTCTTCATTATAAAATAATATCAGCGACTGCTAATAGTCGCACCCCTTCAAGTAAGAGCACAGCAGATCAATGGTGGCCGCTGATTGATAATGTCCTGCGAGCCCCTGGAGATATGGTGCCGGGACGGAGGATGAGTATACAATGCGTATATTTTACAGGGGAATATAGTATTTTAAAAGGGATTGTGTAATTGATGGACAACCCCTTCAATGTTGTAATAACCGAGCTCTACAAATGCTGAGATATACGTAATGTTAAGTATTTATTTCATTACTGCTGCCTTTCTATATCCATTTGAGCTCTTCCAATGAGAGGGTGACCTTCTACACCAGAGGTGTCAAACCCAGCTAGGTGTATGGGGCACACATAGAAAAAAAAATTGAGAGGGGCCACGCTCCTTGCAGGACAAAGTGTCATTTTTAATAATTCCATAGTTGTTTCTATACACGTTTGGATCACTTTTTTGAACATTTTTTGCTTGTTCATTATAACAAACCTGCACTTTTTTGTTTAGTTATATATATATATATATATATATATATCTATATATATAATTGCCTTATTCTGTCTGTCTGTCTGTCTATCTGTCTGTCTGTCTGTCTGTCATGCTCCAAAATTGTGTCCTTACGGTGACACAAAGCTGATTGGCCGCTGGGCTCGCAATGGCCCCGCCCCCCCACGGATTGGCCGCTCGCCTCGGCTCCTCCCCCCCGCACGGATTGGCCGCTCGCCTCGGGTCCGCCCCCCCCGCACGGATTGGCCTCCACTCACTCTGACTCACACGCACACTCACACTCAGACTCACATGCACACTCACACTCAGACTCACACTCAGACTCATCTATATATATAATTGCCTTATTCTGTCTGTCTGTCTGTCTATCTGTCTGTCTGTCTGTCTGTCATGCTCCAAAATTGTGTCCTTACGGTGACACAAAGCTGATTGGCCGCTGGGCTCGCAATGGCCCCGCCCCCCCACGGATTGGCCGCTCGCCTCGGCTCCTCCCCCCCGCACGGATTGGCCGCTCGCCTCGGGTCCGCCCCCCCCGCACGGATTGGCCTCCACTCACTCTGACTCACACGCACACTCACACTCAGACTCACATGCACACTCACACTCAGACTCACACTCAGACTCATCTATATATATAATTGCCTTATTCTGTCTGTCTGTCTGTCTATCTGTCTGTCTGTCTGTCTGTCATGCTCCAAAATTGTGTCCTTACGGTGACACAAAGCTGATTGGCCGCTGGGCTCGCAATGGCCCCGCCCCCCCACGGATTGGCCGCTCGCCTCGGCTCCTCCCCCCCGCACGGATTGGCCGCTCGCCTCGGGTCCGCCCCCCCCGCACGGATTGGCCTCCACTCACTCTGACTCACACGCACACTCACACTCAGACTCACATGCACACTCACACTCAGACTCACACTCAGACTCACATGCACACTCACAATCAGACTCACACGCACACTCACACTCACACGCACACTCACATGCACACTCACATGCACACTCACACGCACACTCACACAGACTCACACGCACACTCACAGACTCACACGCACACTCAGACTCACACTCACACACACTCAGACTCAGACTCACACTCACACTCAGACTCACACTCAGACTCACACTCAGACTCACACACACTCACACTCAGACTCACACTCACATGCACACTCACACTCAGACTCACACTCAGACTGACACGCACACTCAGACTCACACTCAGACTCACACTCAGACTCACACGCACACTCAGACTCACACTCAGACTCACACTCAGACTCACACTCAGACTCACACTCAGACTCACATGCACACTCACACTCAGACTCACACGCAGACTCAGACTCAGACTCACACTCAGACTCACACACACTCACACTGACACTCAGACTCACACGCACACTCACTCACACTCACTCACACTCAGACTCAGACTCACACTCAGACTCACACGCAGACTCAGACTCAGACTCACACTCAGACTCACACACACTCACACTCACACTCAGACTCACACTCACACTCACATGCACACTCACACTCAGACTCACACTCAGACTCACACTCAGACTCACACGCACACTCACTCACTCACACTCACACTCAGACTCACACTCAGACTCACACTCACATGCACACTCACACTCAGACTCACACTCACACTCACTCACATGCACACTCACACTCAGACTCACACTCACATGCACACTCACACTCAGACTCACCCTCAGACTCACACTCACATGCACACTCAGACTCACACTCACACTCACATGCACACTCACACTCAGACTCACACTCACATGCACACTCACACTCAGACTCACACTCACATGCACACACACTCAGACTCACACTCACATGCACACTCACACTCAGACTCACACTCACATGCACACTCACACTCAGACTCACACTCAGACTCACACTCACATGCACACTCACACTCAGACTCACACTCACATGCACACTCACACTCAGACTCACACTCACATGCACACTCACACTCAGACTCACACTCACACTCACACTCAGACTCACACTCACATGCACACTCATACGCACACTCACACAGACTCACACGCACACTCACAGACTCACACGCACACTCAGACTCACACTCACACACACTCAGACTCAGACTCACACTCACACTCACACTCAGACTCACACTCACATGCACACTCACACTCAGACTCACACTCAGACTGACACGCACACTCAGACTCACACTCAGACTCACACTCAGACTCACACGCACACTCAGACTCACACTCAGACTCACACTCAGACTCACACTCAGACTCACATGCACACTCACACTCAGACTCACACGCAGACTCAGACTCAGACTCACACTCAGACTCACACACACTCACACTCACACTCAGACTCACACGCACACTCACTCACACTCACTCACACCCAGACTCAGACTCACACTCAGACTCACACGCAGACTCAGACTCACACTCAGACTCACACACACTCACACTCAGACTCAGACTCACACTCACATGCACACTCACACTCAGACTCACACTCAGACTCACACTCAGACTCACACGCACACTCACTCACACTCACTCAGACTCAGACTCACACTCACATGCACACTCACACTCAGACTCACACGCAGACTCAGACTCACACACACTCACACTCAGACTCACACGCACACTCACTCACACTCACTCACACTCAGACTCAGACTCACACTCAGACTCACACTCACTCACATGCACACTCACACTCAGACTCACACTCACATGCACACTCACACTCAGACTCACCCTCAGACTCACACTCACATGCACACTCAGACTCACACTCACACTCACATGCACACTCACACTCAGACTCACACTCACATGCACACTCACACTCAGACTCACACTCACATGCACACTCACACTCAGACTCACACTCACATGCACACTCACACTCAGACTCACACTCACATGCACACTCACACTCAGACTCACACTCACATGCACACTCACACTCAGACTCACCCTCAGACTCACACTCACATGCACACTCAGACTCACACTCACATGCACACTCACACTCACATGCACACTCACACTCACACTCACACTCACATGCACACTCACACTCACACTCAGACTCACACTCACATGCACACTCACACTCAGACTCACACTCACATGCACACTCACACTCAGACTCACACTCACACTCACATGCACACTCACACTCAGACTCACACTCACATGCACACTCACACTCAGACTCACACTCAGACTCACACTCACATGCACACTCACACTCAGACTCACACTCACATGCACACTCACACTCAGACTCACACTCAGACTCACACTCACATGCACACTCACACTCAGACTCACACTCACATGCACACTCACACTCAGACTCACACTCACATGCACACTCACACTCAGACTCACACTCACATGCACACTCACACTCAGACTCACACTCACATGCACACTCACACTCAGACTCACACTCACATGCACACTCACACTCAGACTCACACTCAGACTCACACTCACATGCACACTCACACTCAGACTCACACTCACATGCACACTCACACTCAGACTCACACTCAGACTCACACTCACACTCAGACTCACACTCAGACTCACACTCACATGCACACTCACACTCAGACTCACACTCACATGCACACTCACACTCAGACTCACACTCACATGCACACTCACACTCAGACTCACACTCACATGCACACTCACACTCAGACTCACCCTCAGACTCACACTCACATGCACACTCAGACTCACACTCACATGCACACTCACACTCACATGCACACTCACACTCAGACTCACACTCACATGCACACTCACACTCACACTCAGACTCACACTCACATGCACACTCACACTCAGACTCACACTCACATGCATACTCACACTCAGACTCACACTCACACTCACATGCACACTCACACTCAGACTCACACTCACATGCACACTCACACTCAGACTCACACTCACATGCACACTCACACTCAGACTCACACTCAGATGCACACTCACACTCAGACTCACACTCACATGCACACTCACACTCAGACTCACACTCACATGCACACTCACACTCAGACTCACACTCAGACTCACACTCACATGCACACTCACACTCAGACTCACACTCACATGCACACTCACACTCAGACTCACACTCACATGCACACTCACACTCAGACTCACACTCAGACTCACACTCACATGCACACTCACACTCAGACTCACACTCACATGCACACTCACACTCAGACTCACACTCACATGCACACTCACACTCAGACTCACACTCACATGCACACTCACACTCAGACTCACCCTCAGACTCACACTCACATGCACACTCAGACTCACACTCACATGCACACTCACACTCACATGCACACTCACACTCAGACTCACACTCACATGCACACTCACACTCACACTCAGACTCACACTCACATGCACACTCACACTCAGACTCACACTCACATGCACACTCACACTCAGACTCACACTCACACTCACATGCACACTCACACTCAGACTCACACTCACATGCACACTCACACTCAGACTCACACTCACATGCACACTCACACTCAGACTCACACTCACATGCACACTCAGACTCACACTCACATGCACACTCACACTCAGACTCACACTCACATGCACACTCACACTCAGACTCACACTCACATGCACACTCACACTCAGACTCACACTCACATGCACACTCACACTCACATGCAAACTCACACTCACATGCACACTCACACGCACACTCACACTCAGACTCACACTCACACGCACACTCACACTCACACTCAGACTCACACTCACATGCACACTCACACTCAGACTCACACTCACATGCACACTCACACTCAGACTCACACTCACATGCACACTCAGACTCACACTCACATGCACACTCACACTCAGACTCACACTCACATGCACACTCACACTCAGACTCACACTCACATGCACACTCACACTCACATGCACACTCACACTCACATGCACACTCACACTCAGACTCACACTCACATGCACACTCACACTCACATGCACACTCACACTCACACTCACATGCACACTCACACTCACATGCACACTCACACTCACATGCACACTCAGACTCACACTCAGACTCACACTCACATGCACACTCACACTCACATGCACACTCACACTCACATGCACACTCGCACTCACACTCAGACTCACACTCAGACTCACACTCAGACTCACACTCAGACTCACACTCACACTCACATCAGATCGCATCCACGTCCTGCAGCGGCAGAACACACACACCTCACACACACATCAGATCGCATCCACGTCCTGCAGCGGCGGAACACACACACCTCACACACACATAAGAACAGACACACACACACACACATCAGATCACACTCACTCTCACACACACCTCACATCGCATCCACACACTCACAACATCCCGTGATATCGCTTGCTTCTCGGCGGCGATACTGTGCTGTGAGCTTCCAGGACCTGCTGGAGGATCACATGGCCGGAAGCATGTGGTATCTCCGGATGTTGTGAGTGTGTCAGCGCGTATGTGCGATATCGTCAGTGTGTGTGTGTATGCGATCGGATGTGTGTGAGTGTGTGTGAGTGTATGTGATCGGATGTGTGTGAGTGTATGCGATCGGATGTGTGTGAGTGTGTGTGTGTGTGTGTGAGTGTATGCGATCGGATCTGTGAGTGTCGGCAGAGGAGCACGGCGTGCAGCACAGCTGCTGGGACCGCCCACCGGTGGGCACAGGGAGAAGTGGGGTGTGTGTGTGAGTGTATGCGATCATATGTGTGCGTGTTTACTGTCTGATGTGTGACTGTGGAGCACGATGGGGGGTGCACAGCATGGGGGATGTAGCACGATGGGGAGTGCGCAGCATGGGGGATGGAGCACGATGGGGAGTGTGCAGCATGGGGGATGGAGCACGATGGGGAGTGCGCAGCATGGGGGATGGAGCACGATGGGGGGTGCGCAGCATGGGGGATGGAGCACGATGGGGGTGCGCAGCATGGGGGATGGAGCACGATGGGGAGTGCGCAGCATGGGGGATGGAGCACGATGGGGTGTGCGCAGCATGGGGGATGGAGCACGATGGGGGGTGCGCAGCATGGGGGATGGAGCACGATGGGGAGTGTGCAGCATGGGGGATGGAGCACGATGGGGAGTGTGCAGCATGGGGGATGGAGCACGATGGGGAGTGCGCAGCATGGGGGATGGAGCACGATGGGGAGTGCGCAGCATGGGGGATGGAGCATGATGGAGAATGCGTAGCATGGGGGATGGAGTACGATGGGGAGTGCGCAGCATGGAGGATGGAGCACATTTGGGAGTGCGCAGCATGGGGGATGGAGCATGATGGGGAATGCGTAGCATGGGGGATGGAGCACGATGGGGAGTGCGCAGCATGGGAGATGGAGCATGATGGGGGGTGCGCAGCATGGGGGATGGAGCACGATGGGGAGTGTGCAGCATGGGGGATGGAGCACGATGGGGAGTGCGCAGCATGGGGGATGGAGCACGATGGGGAGTGCGCAGCATGGGGGATGGAGCACATTTGGGAGTGCGCAGCATGGGGGATGGAGCACGATGAGGAATGCGCAGCATGGGGGATGGAGCACGATTGGGAATGCGCAGCATGGGGGATGGAGCACGATGGGGAATGCGCAGCATGGAGGATGGAGCACAATGGGGAGTGGGGATGGAGCACGATGGGGGGTGCGCAGCATGGGGGATGGAGCATGATGGGGGGTGCACAGCATGGGAGATGGAGCACGATGGGGGGTGGACCACGATGGGGGGTGCACACCTCCCCCCAAAACACACACACACACTGCCACACACGCACTGCACAACACACCACACACACACTGGGAACCACAAACACCACCCTACACAGACACCCACACACACAGACAACGCCGCAGACACACAACACTCAACACACAAACACCGCGGCACACACAAATATACGCACATACCGCACAACACACACATTGCACAAAACATACCTCCCCCCAAAACACACACACACATACACAACGATACAGACACACAGCGCTCCACAAATAACGACACACAACGCAAGACACAAACAACACCGCTCTCACCCCCCGCTACACCCAGACAACACCCAGAACATGTACAGCCCCTACACAAACACTTGGTAACTACACACAACAACATCTATATATATATATATATAACAAAAATCATACATTAACTACACAATACGTAAATTCTAGAATACCCGATGCGTAGAATCGGGCCACCTTCTAGTATATATATATATATATATATAGAGAGAGAGAGAGAGAGAGAGAGAGAGAGGGAGAGAGAGATGTTGTTGTGTGTAGTTGCAAAGTGTTTGTGTAGGGCGCTGTAAATGTCCTGGGTGTTGTCTGGGTGTGGGGGGTGTGAGAGCAGTGTTGTTTGTGAGTGTTGCGTTGTTTGTGGAGCGCTGTGTGTCTGCAGAGTTGTGTGTGTGTGGTGCTGTGTGTGTTGCGCGGTTTGTGTGGGTGTGTGTGTTTTGGTGGGAAGTGTGTTTTGTGCAGTGTGTGTGTGTTAGAGGAATAGTCCTGGGGAGAGAGGAGTATAATAGGAGGAGTAGTCCTGGGTGGAGAGGAGTATAATAGGAGGAGTAGTCCTGGGTGGAGAGGAGTATAATAGGAGGAGTAGTTCTGGAGGTGAGGAATATAATATGAGGAGTAGTCCTGGGGGGAGAGGAGGATAATAGGAGGAGTAGTGCTGGGGAGAGAGGAGTATAATAGGAGGAGTAGTCTTGGGGGGAGAGGAGGATAATAGGAGGGGTAGTCCTGGGGAGAGAGGAGGATAATAGGAGGAGTAGTCCTGGGGGGAGAGGAGTATAATAGGAAGAGTAGTCCTGGGGAGAGAGGAGGATAATAGGAGAAGTAGTCCTGGGGGGAGAGGAGTCTAATAGGAGGAAGTGTCCTGGGGGAGGTGTCTAGTAGGTGAAGTAGTCCTGTGGGGGAGGTGTCTAATAGGTGGAGTAGTCCTTGGGGGGAGATGTCTAATAGGTGGAGCGGTCCTGGGGGGAGGTGCCTAATAGGTGCCCAATGTGTGCGGTGGGCGTGGCTGAGTGGGCATAGTGTGGGGGGCGTGGCCAAGCAGGCATGGTTTAGGGGGGCGTGGCTGAGCGGGCATAGTGTGGCAGGGACGTGGCCGAGCGGGCATAGTGGGGCGTGGCTGAGTGGGCATAGTGTGGGTGGCGTGGCCGAGTGGGCATAGTGGGGGGGGCGCGTGGCCGAGCGGGCATAGTGTGGGGGGCGTGGCCGAGCGGGCATAGTGGGGGGGCGTGACCGAGCGGGCATAGTGGGGGGCGTGGCTGAGCGGGCAGAGTGTGGGGGGAGTGGCTGAGCGGGCATAGTGTGGGGGGTGCGTGGCCGAGCGGGCACAGTGCGGGGGTCGTGGCCCGGGTAACTATGCAACACGGTTTCCATAGTTACCCAATGTGTACCATGGTTACCAGCGTACGCCGACTCCAGCACACGTGTGCCAGGAGCCGGGGTAAGCTAGTAACCATGGTACACATCAGGTAACCATTCAAAGCGACAGTGCTGGTTCATTTTTTGTTTGTTGGTCTCCTGCTGTGCAGCATGCATTAACGTGTTTGACAGCTGGAGACTAACGATCTGAATGGGCAGGGAGCCGGCATACGCTGGTAACCATGGTACACAATCGGGTAATTAAGCAAAGTGGTTTCCATGGTTACCCGATGTGTACCATGGTTACCAGCATACGCCGGCTCCGGCACGATCCCAGCAACGCAAGGGTATGTCTCGGCTGGGTTACTGGTGTGGGCTCCCGGGGATGCAGCAGTCAACTGGGAGTCGGGGCTCCGTGCGGGTTCGGAGAATGCGTGCGGAGGGTGGGGCCAAGCCGAGCGTCCAATGCTTGAGGGGGGCGGGGCTTGACCGAGCGGCCAATGTGTGCGGGGGGGTCTGGTCGAGCGGCCAATCCGTGCGGGGGGCGGGGCCAGGCCGCTGTGTCCAGGATGAAATGGGTCCTGATCATGGGCACGTATCTTACGTGCTTGTTGCGGCCCGCAGACCCTGTGAAGATCGCGGCCCTATGACGGGGATCGGCGCCGGCAAGGCTTTTCTAGGGTTGAATCATTGACAGTGCTGCACAGCAGAGCTTTCTGCACTATACCAATGGCTGTTCTCCGCCAATCAGATGCAAGGAGATGACGTCATGCAGCGGCGTCACCTCCTTGCATCTGATTGGCGGGCAGAAAGCTCCTATGCGCGGCACTGAAAATGATTCAACTGTGCTCAGCTGGCGCCGACCTCCAGCATAAGGCCATGATCGTTAGTGGGTCTGCGGGCCGCAACAAGCAGCCTCAGGCCACATGCTGCTCTCGGGGGCCGCATGTTTGAGACCTCTGTTCTACACTAAACCCAGACTTACCCTCTTCTGGGCCTCGGCCTGTACAATGAGCCGAGAAGCAGGATCAAGCTGTGCTGTGTACTAATTTAAACAGTCCTCTCACAGGTTGGAGGGAAAGAAGGGGAGTGCACCCCGAAATGTACAGTGCAAACGGCACGATTATTCAGCACATCCAAACTAAGTGGAAAAAAGTGCAGATGCAAACTGTTCTGGCTGCAACACAGAAACGCTGAATGCTGCCTCCCAGGAGCTCATTGTGTAGGCCAGGGGTCTCAAACTCGGCTGGGCATATGAGCCACACATAGAAGAAGAAGAATTTGAGGGGCCGCATTCTTTGCAGGACAAAGTGGCATTTTTTTGGTGCCATATTTTTTTCTCTCCACACCTTTGGATCACTGTGAATATTTTTTGCTCGTTTATTATAACAACATACACTTTTTTAGTTTACATATAAAAAAACAACATTTCTTTACATACTTTATTTTTTTTGTTTACATTTTATCTTTCTTGTAAGTAATATAGTTTTACAACTAGCACCATTTAGTGATTTTGGCCAAGATATTTTAGTAATATTCCCCATCCTGTTCCCCATGCTGTAGTAATGTACTCATCCTTGTACCTATCCTGTAGTAACGTGCCCATACTTGTCCCCATCAATTTTTGTGAAACTTGTCACCGAGGATCTCAAAGTCCAAACAAAATGGAAATTTGATAATCTCACAAAGACCCAGAGAGATGCCCTGAGAGAGCTTAGGGCCATGGATGATGAGGTATTTAAAGATGCAGACAAGGGGGGGTCACACATAGTAATCTGGCCTAAGGACCAATACGAGCGGGAAGTCTTGAGGCAGCTGAGGAATCCTGATCCTAAACTACACTCCAACCCCCTACCTCTCTTTTCTAGACAATTGCATGCCATCTTGTTTAGGGCATTTGATGATGGCCATATTACTAAAAAAGTTTTCGAGGGCCTTACCACCACCTATCCCAAAATACCCACCTTTTACATAATCCCTAAAATCCACAGAGACCCCCTTTAACCTACAGGACATCCCATTGTGTCAGGGATAGAGGGTCTATGCCATATGTAGGTTCATAGACTACTACCTTAACCAACTTGTTGAGACATTACCTTCATATGTCAAAGACACAATGGATGTCCTGAATAGGGTTGATGGGATCTTTGTGGATGATAACGTGTTGCTGGTTACAGCAGATGTAGAATCCCTGTATACTTGCATGGACCACCAGCATGGTCTACAGGCAGTTCACTTCTTCCTCAGGGCAGCCAACCGGGATAGACACCTATGTGATTTGATTATTGAACTGGTCGACTTTGCCCTGTCACACTATTTTTTTGTGTTTAAGAATTCCTTTTATCTTCACCGTCGTGGCACTGCAATGGGGACGGCCTATGCCCAGTCTTATGCAAACCTCTTCCAGGAGTACTGGGAGTGGGCTTTGTCTGGGGGGAACAGTCACCGGCCGGCTCTCATATCCAGTGCTGGATAAGATACATCCACGATATTTTTATTTTCTGGCAGGGCACAGCGAGCAACTCGGTTTTTTTTCATACACTCAATAACAATGAGTATCACATCAAATTAATACACAGGTGTGATTCTTGCAAAATTGATTTTTTTGAGCATACAGTTGGACCATGGTCAAGGTAGTGCTATAAAGACCGACGTTTATCGCAAAAAAGTTGGTTCATTTTTTATTACACGCATCCTCCTCGCACAAATGCTCCACCATTAGAGCTATCCCGGTTGGCCAATTCTTGAGGATGCGGCGGATATGCTCTACCGAAGAATGTTTTGAGGTCAGTGACCTTAACACCTGCTTTTTACAGAGACGTTACAGCAACAGGTGTGTAAAGGGTGGGTACAAGTGAGCAAAATACACTTCCCGGGCTCAGTTACATCAACCAACTAAGAAAGATGGATCTGAACAAAAATGGAGATTCCTCTCAACTTATAACTATGAGTGGTTAGCTATAAAGGCCATTCTTTTAAAACATTTGTCCATCTTAAACATGGAGCCCTCCTTCACTCAATTTTTATCTGAAAGACCACTTTTGACCTCTAGGCGGTGTAAGAACCTCAGTGATGTCCTTATCCAAAGTCATTACGTATCTAAGATAACAAACCCCTTTAACACCAGAGGTCCTATCGTGGGTTGTTATTCATGTGGCCGCTGTGCTGCCTGCGCCAATGTCCTGCGCTGCTTCACTTTTGAGACAGCAGATGGTTTTCGTTGCTATAAAATAAATCACTACATCACATGTAAAAGCACCCACATGGTATATTATGCCACGTGTGGTTGCTCCAAAATCTATATTGGCCTGACCTCCAGAGAACTACGGGTTAGTCCAAGAACATTTGTGGGACATTGGTGCGGCCAGGACTGCGACCGATGTGGCTTTTTTGAAAAGTTTGCCTTGTCACTTCACAGATTTCCATAATTGTGATCCTAGGTCCCTGAGGATTTGAGACTTAGGCGGGCTTTGCACGTTGCGACATCGGTAACAATGTGTTACCGACGCTGCAGCGATAGTCCCCGCCCCCTTCGCAGGTACGATATCTTGTGATTGCTGGTGTAGCGAACATTATCGCTACGCCAGCTTTACATGCACTCACCTGCCCTGCGACGTCGCTGTGGCAAGCGACCCGCCTACTTCCTAAGGGGGCGGGTCGTGCGGCGTCATAGCGACGTCACACGGCAGGCAGCCAATAGAAGCGGAGGGGAGGAGATGAGCGGGACGTAAACATCCCGCCCACCTCCTTCCGCATAGCCGGCCGGGACGCAGGTAGGATATGTTCCTCGCTCCAGCGGCTTCACACACAGCGATGTGTGCTGCCTGCTGGAATGAGGAACAACATCGTACCATCTCAGCAGCGGTATTATGCAAATGTTGGACCCTACACCGATCATACGATAACGACGCTTTTGCGCTCGTTAACCCTAGAACGCATACCTGGGGCCTCGCAGGCCTGCTAGGTCATTTGTTTTCTATGGTAGATTGTTATGCTTGCGCGTTCTAGGGTTAATCGTATGTAAAAGGCTTTACACACTACGATGTCGACAGCGACGCCGGATGTGTGTCACTTTCGATTTGACCTCACCGACATCGCACCTGCGATATCGTAGTGTGCAAAGCCCACCATAGACTTAGTACAGGGAAGGATCAGGGGTGCCAACCTTAGGAAAATCCTGGCACAGAGAGAGACACCTCAGGGATTAAATGAAACTCTGAACTTTTCTCCATGCTTGTAGAATTCTTGTGTGCATGTGCCCTCCACAATTGTCTCATACTGTATCTTTCTATTTAATATGATATATTATATTCTACAATTGTCATATGTTTTTTACAATAGTGCCTTGCTGTAAGCATTCCTGTCTGGGACCTGTCTCCATATACTAATTAATGGTGATTTTGATCCAATGGATATTATGGATATCATATGGATCCAGCTCTTTGCCTGCTTATTGTGGATACATCATATTATTTATGGACTTGCCCCTATTTAGGGCTAATACTTGCCTTTGTTGTATTTAATATATATGATGTACTTCTTAAGAACCAACCTAATGGATGTGCGTATGCGTCCCTTCTGGCTATCTCTCTTCCCCTCTGTCGCTGTCTGGTGGTCTTGTGCGCTTGTCCGAGTGCCATAGCAACTTGTCTCTGACCCTGTACATGTGGCGCCCTGGACAAGCCAGGACGTCACAGGTACTGCAACAACGCACCCCACACCCCGGCTAGGCACACCAAAGTCAGACAAAAATCCTTGTTGCCTCCCTCCAGGGGCTGATGTCCACACCAGGTGGGGTGGAGCTAGGCAGTTGGCTCCACCCACCGAGGAGTTCACAGGCCTGGAGGCAGGAAAAGTGACAGTTCAGTTAGGGAAGTGGAAGAGAGAGGAGTGAAGTGGTAGTGGAGCAGACTGACCGTGTCCGGGTGCGTGACCCGGGCACATACAGCAAGGTTGGCAGACGGTGGTGACCGTCTGCAGGAGAGGCTGATTGACGTGAACCGTAAGGACCGGGGACGGGCGGTGGCCCACCGGTACCGGATCGGAGAGCAAAGAGAAGCCAGCACCATTCGGCAGGGCCTACGGACCCCGACCAGGCTTGGAGTCGCCTCAAAACCGGTCAAATCCGTTAGCGAAGGGAACCTCCGGGGTTTCCCAGCAGTCAAGACCCAATTGAAGGCAACCGCTCAAACCGTGAAGGGAAATACAGTCACCGCCAAGGCTACAGTTCCCAGGGCCAGAGCCTGCGGGCAAAAGGGGCTCCCTCAGCATCCATCCAAGCTGGGGAGAGGGTTACCGGTGGGAAGCCACCAGAACCGAGAACATAACACAGGTGCGGGGAAAGGCAGTCACCGCCAACCTACCGGGAGAAGAACCACCGCAGCCGTCTGTGGGACCCGTCCATCCAGCCGTTTGTTTTACCGGAGACTTTGCATTCATTATTGGCTGAGTGAGTACCACTGTGCCGTGCGGCACTGCGCTGCCCCCGCGACCCTGCACCTCACCAGGTCCCGTAACCCACCTGCCATTCCTCCCTCACCGGGCCCCGGGACAACCAACCCTGCTACTCACGGAGGGGAAGAACAACATCTAAGCTGCTCCCTGTCATCGCTCCCGGGATCCCCGTCCAGAGCAGCGGTGGTGTCACAACCTCACCACAACCGTGGGTGGCATCACGGACAATACATCCCCAAAACCAATCCCCCCTTTTCACTCACGGGCGAGGAGCGCTGCTCGAGTCCCCGGGTCCGGCCCACCACTCGAGCCACCGACCGAGCAGCAAGCGAAGCAGCCGGACCCGAGCGTGGTGAGCGCAGCGTCCCTTCCCCGCCCGCGACAACTTGGCGTCACGAACAGGATCTTACCGCTCTGCCGTCTGGTAGAGGTGCGCCTTGTGACCGCCTGAGGTGTCTGGCCGAAAATTTTGAGAAGCCGCCATTTTGGGTGCGAAAAATCCCCGCTCGAGCGTCTCCTCGAGCAGTGGAGGCGCGAAAGCCGAAACCCCGCCCCTGTAGAGGAGGAGCCAGAAAAAGACTAAGGGGTAAGGGGGCACAGAATGGCGGCCGGCCGCATATGAACCGCGGCTATAGAAGCAGGGACGCCAGGACTCTGCGATCTGCTGGTTCCTGGAAAGTACCGCTACCACCATGTCCGCCCCGTCCAGCTACGCAGAGGTTACGGAGCCGGTGCCCGGAACAGCGGCGTGGCTCAGGGCCCGAATGGCGGGGATCTGCCGGCGCTACCGGAGTCAGATATGTCTGCTGATGGAGCAGTGGACCGCGGAGGTGGAGGAGGTAGCTGCGGTCGCCCGGGTATACGGAATGGAGGCCATGATGGAGGAGCTGGTGAGTGACCCACGCCCTTGTGTCCCCGAGGGACCGGCCGTTGCGGCTGAGGGACCCGGTCTACCTCTGGCCCCCATGCCGCCTCCGTCTTCCCTGCCCGTGCACCCCGCTGCTGCTGGTCCATCTAACGTACACCCCCTCGTAACAGTAGCCGAAAGATTGGTGAGCCCGGAGACTGCGGCAGCTGGCGGCAACCCGCCTGGCGCAGGGACAGATGATGGTGACTCCGGACCTGACACAGAGCCTGTTTCGGAGGAGGACGAGGGAGTCGTCGCCCTGTATGGCACGGAGGCCACTTACATCCCCCGGAGCGGAAATAATGGATACCGGGCGGCCCTTCCTCGTCGCGCCTACTATGCGCTGGAGGGGCTGGTACCTGTGTTCTTCCACCCAGGGTCGGGTGAGGAGGACGAAGGTGAGCAGTAATGGCAGCGGTCCCCCGCCGCAAGTTGTCCCCTTTGGGACCACCGGCACCGTTTGAATAAGTTAAATGATAAGATTGAATCAACCGAACTGTAATCTGATTGGGACCGTGATTAAACTGGCCGTTGCCGGCATGTTGTCCCCGTAGGGACTTTCTGCAACCGCTGCGTAAGGAACTGCTTACAGACAAGCCCGAGAACTTGCAGGGCAACCACAAACTTGTGGGATGTAAATATTTGGCTTAAACCGTTGCCGCCTCCGGAGAGGCAGATTGGAGGAAGGGCCCGCAGCAGAGTAGGCTGGGGCCCGGCCACCACCTGAACCGGTGGTGATCCTCCGGGGGTCAGGGGTTCCCATGGACATGGGACCCCTGAAAGAGACCGTACCCGCTCGGGCAGCTTGGTTCTGGACTGGGGTCAAGGGGTGCTGCCCGCTTCTTAGGGGCAGCATCAGGGCCAGGTTGTTTGGGTGGGAGAAGAGCGGAAGCCGTACCATTTAATAAATATATGCCGTTAGAAACGTTTAAGAATGTGCCTCCCGTTGTGGGAAGTTTGACTAAAAATGCTTGTGTTTTAAATGATGTTTTTACTCTTTTGCAGTTAACAAAAAAAAATAAAACCGGTGATGGACGGGCAGCCAGCGGACGGTCTGCATTTTACTAAGGAGGAATGTGGCGCCCTGGACAAGCCAGGACGTCACAGGTACTGCAACAACACACCCCACACCCCGGCTAGGCACACCAAAGTCAGACAAAAATCCTTGTTGCCTCCCTCCAGGGGCTGATGTCCACACCAGGTGGGGTGGAGCCAGGCGGTTGGCTCCACCCACCGAGGAGTTCACAGGCCTGGAGGCGGGAAAAGTGACAGTTCAGTTAGGGAAGTGGAAGAGAGAGGAGTGAAGTGGTAGTGGAGCAGACTGACTGTGTCCGGGTGCGTGGCCTGGGCACATACAGCAAAGTTGGCAGACGGTGGTGACTGTCTGCAGGAGAGGCTGATTGACGTGAACCGTAAGGACCGGGGACGGGCGGTGGCCCGCCGGTACCGGATCGGAGAGCGAAGAGAGGCCAGCACCATTCGGCAGGGCCTACGGACCCCGACCAGGCTTGGAGTCGCCGCAAAACCGGTCAAATCCGTTAGCGAAGGGAACCTCCGGGGTTTCCCAGCAGTCAAGACACGATTGAAGGCAACCGCTCAAACCGTGAAGGGAAATACAGTCACCGCCAAGGCTACAGTTCCCAGGGCCAGAGCCTGCAGGCAAAAGGGGTTCCCTCAGCATCCATCCAAGCTGGGGAGCGGTTTACCGGTGGGAAGCCACCGGAACCGAGAACATAACACAGGTGCAGGGAAAGGCAGTCACCGCCAACCTACCGGGAGAAGAACCACCGCAGCCGTCTGTGGGACCCGTCCATCCAGCCGTTTGTTTTACCGGAGACTTTGCATTCATTATTGGCTGAGTGAGTACCACTGTGCCGTGCGGCACCGCGCTGCCCCCACGACCCTGCACCTCACCAGGTCCCGTAACCCACCTGCCATTCCTCCCTCACCGGGCCCCGGGACAACCAACCCCCCTACCCACGGAGGGGAAGAGCAACATCTAAGCTGCTCCCTGTCATCGCTCCCGGGATCCCCGTCAAGAGCAGCGGTTGTGTCACAACCTCACCACAACCGTGGGTGGCGTCACGGACAATAAATCCCCAAAACCAATCCCCCCTTTTCACTCACGGGCGAGGAGCGCCGCTCGAGTCCCCGGGATCTGGCCCACCGCTCGAGCAACTGACCGAGCAGCAAGCGAAGCAGCCGCAACCGTGCCGGACCCGAGCGTGGTGAGCGCAGCGTCCCCTCCCCGCCCGCGACATACATAGTGCTAGTGTTATGACAACGCAAGCGGAATGGACAGATTGATTTCAGATGGTGTACAGGTGCCACTATATCCACCTTGATTGGTTCTCGCAGCCCAGGTGACCACTACCTCTTACTCTAAAAAGGTCCTGGCATGTGTACCTTTCAGTCCTTTGATGAAGCGAGCAATTTCTCACGAAACACGCATTGAGGCGTTCTCATGGGATTTCCTCTGACCCTGTTATGCTTGCCGGACGAGCAATGTTGTTTAGCAAACCCACTGGGCCACAGCACACATAAAACCCAGAGGGGCTTGACTACAGACCTGAGCCTGGTCTTCTCCAGTGCTTCTCATGGTGAGGGTGTTACGCTTCAGGTATGAGTCTGGGTGCCACTCGGGAAGACTGGTGCTGCATCGGCTGGCCCCAGGGGTATGGGAGCGGCAGTCTCTGGCAGTAGGTTACAGCAGCAGCAGGTGTCGAGATTCCATCCAGGATGGATGGACGGATGGATGGTACAGCAGCTGTGACCGGCATGGATACTTGCAGAGGCGGGTATCGTGTAAGCTGGTCGGCGTAGATGGTAGCGACAGCAGTGGAACAGCATGGTAGTACAGCACTGAAATATAAAGATGTATCAGCAGCAGCAGACAGCACAATATCATCAGCTGCAGTGCTAAGGGCCCTGATAACTAGCAATGACTAACTCATTGCCCAGGCACCAGTGATAAGGCTGAGGCTGGAGGCCTGGAAGATGTACAGATGTTCTGGGAGACAGCAGCATGGGACAGGGACGGGACCACCACCGCAGGACTCCTGGACAGGTGAGGAAACCGACGTCCTTGCTGGGGAAGGGGAGCAGGAGAGTGCGAGGATGTCGGCATGGGCGTTACAGTACCCCCCTTCCTTACGCCCCCCACCCACCCCCTTTTAGGGTATTTGTTAAGGAGAAGAGGGAAATTAATATTCTCCCTTGGCTGCCATGACCTCTCAAAAAAGAACAACCAATTGAGATATAACCAAGGGGTTAACCAAGAAGACCAAAAGAAAAACCCCTAAAAAATTACTTTATCATTATTGTCTTAAAATCAGAAATTCCCCCCAAAAAGCGTGATTATATAAAGTCATTAACACGGTGCAATGATTAAGGATTGGGAATGGCCAAAAACCCTATCAGTTTCCCTTCCTTGCCACGGAGGTTGGCACTCTAAATTTAGCGCAATGGCGCCCCCGCTCACCGACGGCTTGCCCTTATAGTCTGAGGTGCAGCTAGTCTGGAAATTCGGGAGTAACAACACACATAACAATCTATGCACACCTACATGTCCTTAAAAATATAAAATGACTTAGCACTGTCACAAGGGTAAAAATATCCCAGACAGTTAGATCCCCCTATTTTCTATAATATAATACTAGAAAAATAGGTTTGATCTCTCAGCTTAAATAACCTGATGTTATACTTATTAAAAAAATAAATTGTCAAGTGCCTCCAAAGTATATATAAAGTGCTAAATACCTCCAAGTACTGTGTAACACAAGGAGTAAACACAAACACTGCTGTAAACCTAGACTGTTATTGTGCAAACTGGCCAAGCAATATATCAATGTAAGCAAGGACTCTCTTTGCTAATAACCTGGTTTTTCATTATCACACCAGCAGAAAAAGGTACCAAAAGATATGTAAACATAGTCAAACCTATTTTCTAGTATTATCTTATAGAAAATAGGGGGATCTAACTGTCTGGGATATTTTTACCCTTGTGACAGAGTCATTTTATATTTTTGAGGACATGTAGGTGTGCATAGATTATGTGTGTTGTCACTCCCGAATTTCCAGACTAGCTGCACCTCAGACTAGAACAGGGATATAAGAGCAAGCTGTCGGTAAGCGGGGGCGCCATTGCGCTAAATGTAGAGTGCCAACCTCCGCGGCAAGGAAGGTAAACTGATAGGGCTTTTCACCATTCCGAATCTTTAATCATTGGACCGTGTCTATGACTTTATATAATCACGTTTTTTGGGGGGGATTTCTGATTTTAAGACAATAATAATAAGGTGATTTTTTTAGGGATTTTTCTTTTGGTCTTCCTGCAATGACCTCTCCTCAGGACCAAACCCCTTCCAGAGGCTAAGAGGTACCTGGATCCCTGTGATAACGGCTCAGGATGACAGGTTTGAGGAGGGACACATGGAAAGAGTTGGGGATGCATAGAGAAGCCAGGAGCTTCAGTTTGTAGTCTGGAGCACCTCAATGGGACTCAACTTGTAGGATGGTAACTTGAAGTGGACGTATCCGGAAGAGAGACATACCTTGTCTCCGGGCTGGAACGAAGAAGGATGTAGGTGTCTCTTGTCTTCATGCCTCTTCATATGAATGGAGGACTGCTCCAGGGAGGACTTGGTCTCCACCCTGATGTCGGAGAACGTCTTAACGAGAGAAACAGCTTGCCAAAGGTGAGTGCCACTGGGAATGGGATTCTGGGTCGCTGTCCATACAGAATCTGAAAAGGAGGCTTGGCGGCGGACTTACTTAGGTGGTTTTATATACGAGAACTCCACACAAGGGAGGAGCTTGACCCAGTCACTATGATGCTCATTGACGAAGTGTCACAGAAAGTTCATCATAGTCTGGTTCACCCGTTCCACTTGGCTATTGGACTGCGGATTGTAGTCTGCCGAGAAGTCCAAAGTGACATCCAACAGCTTGGAGGTGGCCTTCCAGAATCTAGATATGAACTGGACTCCTCTGTCGGACACAATGAGGAGTGGTAGACCGTGCAGCAGAAAGATGAGCTGCATGAAGTGCTCAGCAAGCACTGGCGAAGAAGGCAAACCGGTCAGCAGGGTAAAATGGGCCATTTTAGAGAATCTGTCCACCACCACTAAGTTGACGGTGCAACCGGAGGACTTCAGTAGATCTGTGATAAAGTCCATCCCGATGTGATATGCTATCAGGGGGTAGATGGCACCGGAAAAGGGAGCAGTGGATCAGCAGGAAGCTTCTTCAGTGTCTTCTTATGGGCACTCGAAGGACAGGCCAACACAAATTCCAGGACATCTTGTCGCAGTGTAGGCCACCAGTAGCACTACAACGTCAGCTGCAATGACTTCTGTCCAGTATGACTGGCCAGCCAAAAGGAATGACCCCACTGAATAACTCGCTCCCTGTCTGCTTCAGCAACATCTTGCCGGGAGGAACCTGGAAAATGTCTATAGGAGCCATGTCACCATCCTGGATGGCTCAATTATGTGTTGAGGCTCCTCCTCCTGATCGGCTGACAGAAATGATCGCAACAGCGCATCAACCTTGATGTTCATTTCTGCAGGGCGGAAATGCAGCACAAAGTCGAAGCGAGTGAACAAAAGCGACCACCGGGCTTGACGAGGATTCATCCCCTGAGCTGACTGTAGGTAAGCAAAGTTCTTGTGTTAGGCGTAAATGATTACAGGGTGCACTGCTCCTTCCAACACATAACACCAGAGCCATCTTGAGGGCCAACAGCTCCCAATCGCCAATTGAGTAGTTGCACTTGGCTGGAGAGAAAGCCCTGGAAAAGAAACCGCAGGTTAAATAGCACTTCTGTGTGAGAACTGCATCGGCAACAGAAGACGAAGCATCCACTTCGAGGGTAAACTGCTGATTAGAATCAGGTCTATGTAGCGTCAAAGCTAAGTAAGGCCTGTTTGAGGGAAATAAAGGTGTTTTCTGCCTCAGGAGTCCAAGCTTTCAGATTCGCCCCTTTGCGGGTCAAGACTGAGATGGGAAGAGCCAGTGACGAGAATCACGGGATAAACTGCCTGTAGTAATTGGCAAACCCAAAGAACCGCCGGATCAGACTGTCAGGACGTGGCCACTTCAGTACTGCTAACAACTTGCTGGATCCATCCTCAGGCCGGTCACTGAGATGATGTAACCTAAGAAAAGCAGGGATGATTTCTCAAACAGGTGCTTTTCGTATTTGGCATATACATGGTTCTCCCTTAACCTCTGCAGAACCTGCTGAACGTTTCTTCTGTGCGTAAGAAAGTCCAGTGAGAATACAAGAATGTCGTCCAAGTACACCACTACACATGTGTATAGCAGATCTCGAAAGATATCGTTGATGAATTCCTGAAAGACTGTCGGGGCATTGCTGAGCCCAAATGGCATTACCCGATACTCATAGTGGCTGTCATGGGTGTTGAAGGCAGTCTTCCATTCATCGCCCAACCATATCCTAACCAGATTGTACGCACCAAAGAGGTCAAGCTTGGAGAAGATCCTAAATCCTCGGAGTCGGTCGAACAATTCTGGTATGAGCAGCAGCGATTATTTGTTCTTGACTGTGATTTGATTGAGACCTCTGTAGTCTATATATGGTCAAAGAGACCTGTCCTTTTTTCACAAAGGAGAAACCGGCTCCGGCCGTTGAGGAAGTGTATTGAATGAAACCTCTTGCCATATTGTACTTTATGTATTCGGACATCACCTGGGTCTCGGCCTGAGACGGGATACATACAACCACGAGGAGGGGTTGACCCAGGGAGTAGGTCAATCGGACAGTGGTATTGTCTATGTGGCGGCTGGGTTTTGGCCTCTTTTTTGTCAAAGACATCTGCATAGGCCCAGTATGCAGACAGCAGACCTGGAAGATTAGAGGGCTTCATGGGTGGTCAAGGAGATTGTACATGAACAAGACAGCTTTTATGGCAAGTGTTACCCCACCTGAGCAGATCTCCAGTCCAGAAGTGGTTCGTGCTTCCGAATCCACAGTAGACCCAGCAACAGCGGATGCGACATTCCTGAAAGGACGTGAAAGGTGATCTTCTCCATATGCAGCACTCCTACTCATAGGACAGCGTCTTCTGTAACAAACTGGATGACCTCGGGCAGAGGCTTTTTGTTCACCGACAGCACTGGAACAGGACTTTGCAGCTGATGAACAGGAATCCAATACCGATCCACTATACTCAGTTGTATGAAATTCCCATCAGCACAGAAGGGCCACCTCAGAGAACCAGAAGTCACTGGTTACGGACACAGTCAAATATAGAGGTGCAGAGGACTTGCCATCACGTAGAGTAGCCTCTCCTACTGACCCTAGGCAAGAAATTTTCCCGGCTTCTTGGGACAAAAGCAGATTAGGTGCGCGGAGCTTCAACAATAGTAGCACCTCCCATTGGTACGACGAATGTCCTGGCGATAGCAGACAGACCACACTTGATCAATCTCCATTGGCTCTGGGACTGTAGGTATGGAGGCCACACTGGCACGAGGAACCAAGCACCTCAGAACAGAGGGTACTGGGTGTGATGACCTCCTTTCACGGGCTTTCTCATGACCACATTACAGAAAGCACAGGTCAATCTGAATGGCTAGGCTAATCAGGTCATCCAGAAAGAAGAATAAAGCACGACTGTAACGATAGTCCTGGGAGTGGACTCACTGGACTGGGCACTGGACTCTCCTGAGGTGCCGCCTTGAGCGAATCCCTATACAGGGACGTCGGGCGTAACCCCAGAGGGTCTAGATGCACGGAAGCCGGGATCAGCAGGATTCACAGGAAAGAGTTTTATAGAGTCTGTGGTAGATACAGGATCAGATCTGAACCAGGTACAGGTTAACGGCATCAGGCTGAAGGCCAGAATCGGAGACTGGTGCAGGTTAACGGGATCAGGCTGAAGTCCAGAACCGGAGACTGGTGCAGGTTACAGGGATCAGGCTGGAGTGTGTGCTCAGAAAGGTACTCAGGATCTGTAAGCAAAGACAGTGTTACACCAAGCATAGGCATAGAGAGACCTGAACAACTGGTACAAGAGACAAGCTACAGGGACACGTTGAACAAGCACTGGCCATGGGGAACAGGAAGTCTTAAATACCCAAGGTATTTAGTAGTCAGATCCTGGACAGCTGTGCTGGCCCTTTAAGTCTAGGAGAGTGCACACGCATGCCCTCTAGTGTGCATGTGTGACGCCCTTAACCCGTGGTGGGTGGCGCAGTCGGATCGGGAGCGTGACAATGACCAGCTAACTCGTCCCTTGATTTTACCAGTTAGGCCTCACCAGAATGCTCCGATGAATGACTCATTGGTCCACTGCAGCTCAGACAATAAGGTGTGGAATCTTATGGCTTACGGTGAAATCCCCTTGTTGCAGGTCAAACAGTGCTTCTGTAGCAGATGCAATGTGGCCAGGTTCATCAAATATTTCCTGGAAAGTCTCCAGGAAGATAGACAGGTTGGAGACTAGTGAATCAAGCCTCTCCAGAAACGAACTGATCTAGTCCAAAGCTTCGCCCTCTAGGTAAGAGGCCAGGAAAGCCACTTTGGTGGCATCTGTGGGATACTGCTGCGGCAGGAGACGGAAGTGCAACTGGCACTATTAAGAAACCCTTAACAAAGCTTCGGATCCCCTCGGTACCGTGGATGTCTGCTGAGACGAATGAGGAAGACTGCCGACTGGAAGAGAGGACGGCACAGAAGGCTCCAAAACTGGAGTAGCAGCTTGGCTGGAAGCATTCTGCTTGGATGTCTGCCGTTCGTCCATGGAAGCTAAATACTCCAGCACCCGACCTTGTATACCTTCCTGATGAGTAAGTTCTTGTTAGACGCTGGTAAGCTGAGTGTTGTTGGTTGCAAGATCTGTCAACTGCAGAGAGGTCAGCCATGTGTCCATAGCCTGCAGACTGGTCATGAGATGGTGTTGTTCCTCCTGCAAATGAGCAAGTTCTCACTGAGCCGAGAATGCAGGGCCAGCATGGTTCATGTCCTGGGAAAACTGTTATGCTCGCCCGCAGAGCAGAGATATTTAGAAAAGCCACTGAGCCACAGCACACAGAAAAACTAAAGGGGCTTGACTATGGACCTGAGCCTGGTCTTCTCCAGAGCCCCTCATGGTGAGGGTGTTACACTGCAGGTATGTGTGCGGGTGACACTCAGGAAGACTGGTGCTGCTTCAGCTGCCCCCAGGGGTAAACGAGCAACAGTCTCTGGCAGTAGGTTAGAGCAGCAGCAGGTGTTGAGATTCTGTCTGGGATGGATGGACGGATTGATAGTACAGCAGCTGCGACTGACATGGATACTTGAGGAGACGGGTATCGTGTAAGCTGGACGGCGTGGATGGTAGCGGCAGCAGTGGAACAGCAAGGAAGCACAGCACTACAATATAAAGAAGTGTGAGCAGCAGCAGACAGCACAATATCAGCAGCAGCGCTAAGGGACCTGAGAACTAGCAATGACTCCAAGGGGTACTTTGCACATTACAACATCGCAGGTGCGATGTCGGTGGGGTCAAATCGAAAGTGACGCACATCCGGCGTCACTGTCGACATCGCAGTATGTGAATCCTTTTACATACGATTAACGAGCGCAAAAGCGTCGTTATCGTATGATCGGTGTAGGGTCCGACATTTTCATAATTTTGCAGCAGCGACGGTATGATGTTGTTCCTCGTTCCTGCGGCAGCACACATCGCTGTGTATGATGCCGTAGGAGCGAGGAACATCACCTTACCTGCGTCCCGGCTGCAATGAGAAGGAAGGAGGTGGGCGGGATGTTTACGTCCTGTTCATCGCCACCCCTCCGCTCCTATTGGCCGCCTGCCTTGTGACGTCGCTGTGACCTCGCACGACCCGTCCCCTTAGGAAGGAGGCGGTTCGCCTGGCAGAGCGACGTCGCAGGGCAGGTAAGTGCATGTGAAGCTGCCGTAGCGATAATGTTCGCTATGGCAGCAATCACAAGATATCGCTGCTTCGACGGGGGCGGGGACTATCGCGCTCGACATCGCAACATCGGCTTGCAATGTCGCAACGTGCAAAGTACCCCTAACTTATTGCGGCTAACAATCAAGGATAGAGGACAAATCCCAATTGAAATTAACAAAAACAAAAAATCCTAAAAGTTGCAAATTAAAGTATAATATTAAAAACTCAATATGTGGATGTGAGAAAAGCACTCCAAAACAATAGAGTGGACCAAAAAAAGTGAAATAAGCAAGGATCTAGGTAAACCTAAAGGGCCCTGCCGTTGCCCATACAGTCTCACCCTACCTTGCTGCGGAGGTTGGCACCCTAATAAAATGCAAATAGTGCCCCTGCTCACCGATGACTCACCCTTAAGGACCCTGATGAGTCCCTAAACTAGATCCTATCATAAATTATGCAGAAATACAAAGTCTGATCAAATAGGTTTTAAATAACCAAGCTCAAAAGGTAATAACCACGAAGGTATCTACTAATAATATGCCATGCTGAATCCTGATAGATACCTCATGAAACAGCAAATCAAACTGCGAGGGCTACTGGTGTGCACCACAACGCCCCACGTAAATGAAAGAAAGGACCCACAATTACAGGTTACAAAAACAAGCAAAAGATCAAACAAAAAAATAAAGATAAAAACACTTCCCTTATACATGTCATTATTCACAAGACGGCCTCAACGCGTTTCCCCTGTTTCAGGTTCATCAGGAGGCCTGATTGGGGTATAGATGTCCCTAAATGGTGTGGATACACTGAAAACGCAAACCTATTTGATCAGACATTGTATTTGTGGATAATTTATGATAGGATCTAGTTTAGGGACTCATTAGGGTCTTTAAGGGTGAGTCATCATTGAGCGGAGGCACCATTTGCGTTTTATTAGGGTACAAACCTCCACGGTAAGGTAGGGTGAGACCGTAGTGGCAATAGCAGGGCCATTTAGAGTTACCTAGATCCATGCCTATCTCGCTTATTTTTCTCCTCTATTATTTTGGAGTGCTTTTCTCACATCCACATAGTGAGTTTTTAATATTATACTTAATAACATTTGCAACTTTTAGGAATTTTGTTTTTTGTTAATTTCTAACTGATTGCCCAGGCACCAGTAAAAGGCAGAGGTGCTTTAAGTACCTGCGACCTCCCAGCTGACCTTGGAGGTACTTCTGAGATATGAGGATATTGGCTCTTTAAGAAATTGGTCGTCTGGATAGGGGAGAAAACCAATGTCCTCGCCAGGGGAGGGGAGCAGAAGAGTGTGAGGATGCCGCCATGGATGTTACAAGCACCAATTATATACTGCAGTATTTCCAGGTAATATAATACCCTTAATATATGGGCACCCCACTGGTTCAATTTTTGGCTGTATCTTGAATCTAAACTTTTGATATTGCCTAGGAGCATATGGTTTGCTCCAAGTGCTGATGCACTAGTCACTTTATATTTGGTATTAGCTTTGTGTATTATATTTCTGTGGTTTAAAGGGAACCTGTCAGCAGAAATTTCGCACTAAACCTAAAAGATTCCCCTTCTGCAGCTCCTGGGCTGCATTCTAGAAAGGTTCCTGTTGTTATTGTGCCCCCTTTGAGACCTAAATAAATACTTTATAAAGTCTTACCTTTTTGTATGCAAATCTTTTTTTATGGTCACAGGGGCGGGCTGTCTTGCGTCCGTTATTCTCCCTCCTGCCACTTTACGCCGTCCCCCATTGCTCATTTCCATACCTGAGGACGCCGCCCAGTGCTCCCTAGGTCTCGCGCATGCCCAGTGGCACTATCGCGGGACAGCACTGTGTAAAGTGTGACCACTGGTGAGGTGATTGCGCAGGCGTGAGATTATGGGCGGCGCTGTGATTGTCATCAGCAGCGTCATCCAAGTACCCGCCCATAATCTTGTGTCCGCGCTTTTCACTCTGCCTCCACCGTTATGCGGTTATGATCGGTGGTATGCTGCTCCTCACATCTATTTCCTGCTCCAGGGAAAGATGGGTAATAGGTGACGTGGGTTCATATGGCCAGCGCTTGCGCATAACGGTGGAGGCAGAGTGAAAAGCGCGGGCAGGAGATTATGAGCGGGTACTTGGATGACGCTGCTGATGACAATCACAGCGCCGCCCATAATTTCACTCCCTGCGCAATCACGTCACCAGCGGACACACTGCGCACAGTCCCGCGAGAGTGGCACTGGGCATGCGCGAGACCATGGGAGCACTGGGCGGCGTCCTCATGTATGGAAATGAGCAATGGGGGACGGCGTACAGCATCAGGAGGGAGAATAACGGACGCAAGACAGCCCGCCCCCGTGACCATAAAAAAAAAGATTTGGATACAAAAAGGTAAGACTTTATAAAGTATTTATTTAGGTCTCAAAGGGGGCACAATAACAACAGGAACCTTTCTAGAAAGCAGCCCAGGAGCTGCAGAAGGGGAATCTTTTAGGTTTATTGCGAAATTTCTGCTGACAGGTTCCCTTTAACTACTGTATACTTACATATGTTTACATGCCAAATACTGTATGTGATCAATTCATTTTATACTGCATATCAAGTGTGATCTCGAACCATGGCATTTACATTTACTGTTGTCTGTTTTTCTATATCTTATTTTTTAATATGTTTAATAAAATTTGTATTTTTTTATGGTGTTTAGTCCATTTTGTTCTCTCCTTAATATAATTCTATTTGTGGATATATGCATTTTCGTCAGATTGGGAATTATGTAACGTTATTCCATGGCTAACACTCATTATACTTTTGTTTAAATGGAATTTGTGTATTTATTGTTTCCATCCTGTAGTAATGTGCCCATCCTTGTTCCCATACTGTAGTAATAAGAAACAGAAAGCAATGTTGTCAGCTCACCTCCTCTGGTTCTCTGGCATCCTAGTGGCAGCCTGGACTTCGTTTGGCCAACCGTATGAAGACAAGCAAGAAAATAGATGTGGCGCTTGTAAGAAACCAGCTTGAAGTAGTTCAATAAAATATCCAAAATTTATTTAGAAACGTTGCAAGTAAAAATATAGGACAGTCATGACTACCCCCTTGTAGAACTAGATGGTGAGTGGGGACAATGCGTTTCTCCAATCTCTTGGGCTTAATCATGTACATGATTAAGGCCAAGAGATTGGCAGAATCGTGTTGTCCCCACTGACCATCTAGTCCTACAAGGGGGTAGTTATGACTGTCCTGTATTTTTACTTGCAACATTTCTAAATAAATTTGGATATTTTACATGAACTATTCAAGCTGGTTCCTTACAAGCGCTGGATCTATTTTCTTGCTTGTCATTCTGTAGTAATGTGCACATCCTTGTCCCCATCCTGTAGTAACGTGCCCCAGCCTTGTCACCATCCTGTAGTAATGTGCCCATCATGTAGTAATGTGCTCATCCTTGTCCTCTTTTACTAAAGTGCACCATACTTGAGCCCATCTTGTAGTAAAGTGCCCACCTTGTAGTAATGCAGCCCTCCTTTTCCCCATTCTGTATTAATGTGTCCCTCCTTTTCCCCATTATGTATTAATGTGCCCATCCTTGTCCCCATCCTGTAGTAATGTGCCCTTCCTTGTCACCATCCTGTAGTAATGTGCCCATCCTGTAATAATGTGCTCCATCCTGTAGTAATGTGCCCCATCTTGTAGTAATGTGCCCCATCCTTGTCTCCATCCTGTAGTAATGTACCCATCCTTGTCCCCTTTTACAAATGTGCCCCATCCTTGAGCCCATCCTTTAGTAAAGTGTCCATCCTGTGGTAATGTGCCCCATCTTTGTGCCCATCCTGTAGTAATGTGCCCTCTCCTTGACCCCATCCTGTAGAAATGTGCCTATCCTGTAGTAATGTGCCCCCTCTTTGTCCCCTTTTATTAATGTTCCCCATCCTTGTCCCAATTTTGTAGTATTGTGCCCATCCTGTGGTAATGTGCCCAACCTTGTCCCCTTTTACTAATATGCCCCATCCTTGAGCCCATCCTTTAGTAAAGTGTCCATCCTGGCTTAATGTGCCCCCTCTTTTTCCCCATTCTGTAGTAATGTGCCCATCCTTGTCCCCATCCTGTATTAATGTGCCCCATCCTTGTCCCCCTACTGTAGTAATATGCCCATCCTGTAGTAATGGTCCCCATCCTGCAGTAATGTGCCCATCCTCTAGTAATGTTCCCCATCCTTGTGCCCATCCTTGTCCCCTTTTACAAATGTGCCCCATTTTTGTCCCCATTGTGTAGTAATGTGCCCATCCTGTAGTAATGTGCCCAGTCTCGTCCCCTTTAACTAATGTGCCCCAAACATGTGCTCATCCTGTATTATTAAACTTGTTCCCTTTTATAATTTGTCTCATCCTTGAGCCCATCTTGTAGTAATGTGTCCATCCTGTAGTATTGTGCCCTCACCTTGACCTCAACTTGTAGTAATATGACCATTGTGTAGTAATGTGCTCCCTCCTTGTCCCCCTTTACTAATCTGCCCCATCCTTGTCCCATTCCTGTAGTATTGTGCCCATCCTGTAGTAATGTGCCCAACCGTGTTCCCTTTTACTAATGTGCCCCGTCCTTGAGCCCATTCTGTAGCAAGGTGCCCATCCTGTAGTATTGTGCCCCCTCCTTGATCCCATTCTGTAGTAATGTGCCCATCCTGTAATAATGTGCCCATTCTGTAGTATTATGCCCATCGTGTAGTAATATGCCCATCCTTGTCCCTTTTTACTAATGTGCCCATCCTTGTTTACTTTTACTATACTGTCCCCTTTACTGATCCTTTTTTTGTAGCAATGCCTCATCCTTGTCTGCTATTGTGCCATTTCATACCTCTCCTCCATTCTCCAACCTGCTTCTTGCAGCCAGCAGGCACGAGCCCCCCTTGATGATCGAGGCAACTGGCGACTGTCAACGCATCATCTGAAATTCAGATGAAAGTTTTGCCGCCGTGCAGTGTCAAGCTCTCTCTGCACTATTCCAATGGCAGCCGCCGGCCAATCAGAGGCAAACAGGTGACGTCATATGCATCAACCTCTTGCCACTTATTGGCCAGCAGCTGCCATTGGAATAGTTATGCAGAGAGAGCTTGACTCTGCTCTGCATCGGTAAAACGTTCATCTGAAATAAAGCAGTGAGCACTGACAGGTGCGACCCTTGCACCAGCCGCGATCGTCAAGGGGGGCACTTGCCTGTGAGCCGCAAGAAGCAGGTGATCGGGTACTGTGACTATTTGGCAGCCTAGAACAACTGTGCTGTACTCGCGTACCTGCTACAACTGATGACGGGTCATGTGACAGAAAGGAAGTTCCAAGTCAGTGGCTGTGATGGTTGGATATGGGGGGAGGTGTATCATGTTGTGTAGATTCATATTTTAAGCTTGGTTCACTGTCCATTATTTGTACTGCTTGTGTGTACATTGTATTGTCTGTAGGTAATCACCCCCTGTAGTGTTCCTGTTCCTAAGTTTGGGGGAAGGGGCCTGAGATTCACCCAACCTCTTTGCTTACCTGGTAGACTCAATCAGTCTGTTGGAGAACTTGAACAGAGAAGGATTAATCCTCTGTGAGAAACTGTGGCTTCTCAGAGAGACCTGTACATTTATCGCTTACCGGACTATATTTGTGTTACAGGACTAATTTTACCCTCTGTTTTGTGGTTTATGTTATGGACCATTTGAGTTGCTTGGAATAATTGCTCTTTGGATTGTACCGCCATCTCTCACTCTGTTAATTGTGTGATATGGGAGAAGGACCCCGTCACAGTGTCGCTAAGCTCATGTGATGTGCCTATTTACATGTGACCCACAACTCTCAGACCGCGGCCCGCGAGCCAGCAGCGCCATCATGGTAATGGCGGTGCATGCTAGCTAGGCCATGTTGTCGACATTGTTGGTGGTCAGGGGAGACACCAACAGGCTCAGCGCTCCCTGGAACTAAAATTCTGTGAATGTAGGACTATGTATGTATGGACTATACCCATGTTTGCTGACTATATATTGGAAGAAATCCCGAACATTACACAAATTTAGTATATACTAGAACCATACTATATGTGGACATGAGATTGACATGAAAAAGAAGGGATAAGCAAATAATAAATCCACCCCATAGGTTATAAATGGAATGATTCCCTATTGAGTGAATTATATTTTCACACTTTATTTATTTTTTTTAAATGCTACCAAGGATCATACTAAAGATACCTCAGGGCCTATAGTATGATAACCAATAACCATATGTGTGGCCATAATTATTGCAACAATTTGATGTAAACAGTAATAATTGCTATTAATTAAACCTTCAAGGTTGTGGTTAATACCGGCCTAAGAACAATATATGGGCACTTACTAATCAAAAGTAGTCAGATTACTAACCCTCAGATTCAAGGGCAATTTTGGCATAAAAATAAGTAAGTGCTGAAAATTGTGTAATTACTATTGTGTGGTGAATTTGATGTGACTAGCTAATTTAGTTCAATGCCTAGGAACAGTGATCAATATTCTGTGAATTATGTGGTTACTCAAGAAGTAGTGCAATACCCAATATTAATAACTAAAAACCTACTCTTAAGGCCGCTTTACACGCTGCGATATCGTTACCGATATCGGTCCCCATCGGTTGTGCGCCATGGGCAAATTGCTGCCTAATTACCACACTAATTACCTGCATAGCGACGTTGCTGTGACCGGTGAACCGCCTCCTTTCTAAGGGGGCGGTTCATTTGGCGTCACAGCGACGTCACTAAGAGGCGCCCAATAGAAGCGGAGGGGCGGAGATGAGCGGGCCAAACATCCCGCCCACCTCCTTCCTTCCTCATTGCGTGCGGCCGCAGGTAAGGTGAGCTTCCTCGTTCCTGCGGTGTCACGTATAGTGATGTGTGCTGCCGCAGGAACGACGAACTACATCGTACACGCAGCAGCAACGATAATTGAGATTAGGGGGGCATGTCACCGATTAGTGATTTTGCACGTTTTTGCAACGATGCAAAAATCGCTAATAGGTGTCACACGCAACGACATCGCTAAAGCAGCCGGATGTGCGTCACAAATTCCGTGACCCCAACGAAATCGCTTGAGCGATGTCGTAGCGTGTAAAGCGGCCTTTAGGCTATGTGCGCACTAGAAAAATGATTTTTCTTAAGAAATTTCTCAAGAAATTTCTTGAGAGTGAAGGATTAGCGCACCTGCGTTAAAATAACGCACCAATAACGTAGATAATAACGCATGCATTATTACTGCGTTTTGGTGCGTTTTTGGTGCGTTATTTTGCAGGTTGGTCCCTGCGTTTTTTAATGCTTTTAACAGCTACTTTAACAGATAATATATAGATAGATAGAGAGATAATAGATAGATAGATAATAGAGAGATATAGAGAGAGATAATACAGAGATAATAGAGAGATACATAGATAATAGATACATAGATACAAACATAGATAGATAGATACATACATAGATAATACAAAGACTGGAGGACAAGGAGTAAAGTGCAAATAGGTTTAATAAATAGCAACTGGCACAAAGGAATCAGCGGCAAAAACGGGCCGGCAGATAAAATATAGATGTACTAGATGACAATTACATATAGGGCACAAGTAAAATGAATAAATAACAGACTGGGTCAAAAACATGAACAAGGCATCCTGCACATAAAGAGCATGGTGTAAAATTTTGACAATTGTTACACATAGACAGATGGAAAAAAACAGCTCTGGATAAGCACAATGATAACAGTGTATACTCTGAAATAACAGAGATATATAAAATATATAAAATAGGATCCAAGTCTCACTAATCACTAATAAACAGTGCTTGATACAGATGCTGGTGAAACAGCAACTTCTGCAGTGACAGAGTCAAATAGTTAAACAGTCAAAAAAGCTATAAACAGATAAACAGGTTTAGCCACCATGAGGTGCTAAGTGGATGCCAATGAACAGTCAGATTAAGTACAAAGACATGAATGCATGAATAGAATCCCAGCAGGTTTAAGTAAACATACCCATAAGTGCACAAAGCCGGCCTGATAAGCAGCAGAGCAGACCCCCCCCCCGGAGAGAGCCCCAACGTATACCTTTCACAATCTCAGCTATAAGATTATTTCATCAAGGGGAGGTGGAACACTGTGAAGCAGCCATGTGTTTTTATACATGGTGCTCCCATGCTCCAACTGCTCCATCCCCACTCTGTCAGCGCGGCCGGACCAATCGCGGCCAGTGACCAGCTCTGTCAGCAGTCAACGCCCCTTTTTTTTTTTTTGTTAGGTAGCGTGCATGTGCGGAAAGTGGGGACACGTCACCCACGAACCGCGCACGTGCGCAGGCGATGATGACGCCGACAGAGCCGGGCCAGTAGGTCACTGATGCAACCGCGCCGACGGGGGGAGGAGGGGCGGGAGCGAGCATAAGAAGACAAGGATAAGTAAATATGCAATGTAACAGTAATAAGAGAACATCAACTGTGACATAAAGTCTTAAATGTAACTTAAAAGGTCCTAGCCGTGACCCAAGAGGAAGATACATGATAAATATCAAGGATATACATAGGTAATTATGAACAATGTGCCACTGATAAAAAAACATATACTATAACATCAAACCCTCAATATTAATTCAAGTGTCATAGTCGTGGTACAGAGAGGAAGGTAATCAATGCGTAATACATGAGTTCCATATCAAAGTTAAACTAAATAAGTATGAGCAGTATAACACATAAGGAGATCATATACTGTAGCACAGATTATTCAATATCACAAAAAACATCCCAAGTCGTGGCACAGGAGAGGAATGACCAGTGTATATATAATATACATAAACTTCATGTCACAGGATGTTCAATGTAAATTGAGATCTCCTAATCGTGGCACAAGAGGGAAATAATCATTATACAATAACTCCATGATCATAAAAATATGAATATAAACACAGTGACACCGGTGAAAAAACATAAGTATAACATAGAGAATACAATATTGCTTCAGATGTCCCAGTCGTGGTACAAGAAGGAAGATAATCAATATATGACAAAAATCCATGTCGATGTTCAATGTCAGAAGTGTGGTTCCAGAAGAGTACCAGCAGAAAAAAAAAAAAAAAAAAAAATTCCGTGACCCCAACGAAATCGCTTGAGCGATGTCGTAGCGTGTAAAGCGGCCTTTAGGCTATATGCGCACTAGAAAAATGATTTTTCTCAAGAAATTTATTGAGAGTGAAGGATTAGCACACCTGCGTTAAAATAATGCACCAATAACGTAGATAATAACGCATGCATTTTTACTGCATTTTGGTGCGTTTTTGGTGCGTTTTGGTGCGTTATTTTGCAGGTTGGTCCCTGCGTTTTTTAATGCTTTTAACAGCTACTTTAACAGATAATATATAGATAGATAGAGAGATAATAGATAGATAGATAATAGAGAGATATAGAGAGAGATAATACAGAGATAATAGAGAGATACATAGATAATAGATACATAGATACAAACATAGATAGATAGATACATACATAGATAATAGATACATAGGTAGCAGCACAGCTCTGATCAGCAGAAATGCTGTGTTCTTGTTACAGCCGCTGCTCTGCCGGCTGTAACATTAAGGCTATGTGCGCACTAGGCGTTTTTTTGCGGTGTTTTTGCGCGTTTTTCGGGTGCCTTTTTGTTCAGAAAACTTCATGACTTTGCTTCACCAGCAAAATCTATGAGTTTTCAATTTTACTGTCTGCACACAGCGGTTTTTTTTTAGCTGCATTTTAGTGGGGCCCAAAAAAATGCAACATGTCAATTATTCCTGCGTTTTTCACTGCGTTTTTCACCCATTGAGTTCAATGAGATGTTCAAAAACGCAATGAAAAACGCAAATTACAAATATTGCTGCATTTTAGTGCGTCTCTATGACTAAAACACAGCTATAAACGCAAGGGGTGGGTAGTACAGTGACGTGTACAGGAAGAGGATTCCTTGTGTTGGTAAACACAGAAGAGTGAATCCTCCCGCTACCGCCACCCCTGCTTCCACCTTCCGTCCGGCGCCGTGTCTGCTCCCGTCCTGCGCCATGTCCGGACGGGAGGTGTAAGCAGCTGCGAAATCAAAAGTGAACAGTAGAAAAAAAAAATCTCATACTCACCTGTCGGCAGACTCCCGGGACACGACCGATCGCTGCAGGACCTGCCGGTGATCAGCTGATGCCGTCACCTGACGGCATCAGCTGATTGTATAAGTCCAGCAGTGAGGCCGGCTTTTTACCGCCTGGCCGACAGAAATTATCAGCTGATGCGGTCAGGTGACTTCCATCAGCTGATTACCGCCGGCTCCTGCAGCGATCGGACGGGAGTCTGCACAGAAGTGTGTGGTGTTTTTTTGTTGTTTTTTTTTTGCGCTGATACATCAGCTGATTGTATAAACGGCTTTTAGAAAACCAGCTGATGTGTGATGTGATTCACGTCCTTGAACCTGACACATCATCTGATTGGTTTGCCTTCCAGCAAACCGATCAGATGATACTGGATCCGGATTGGACGGCGTGGGACCCTTGACCCAGGATTACGGAGGGGGGTTCTTTATTTCAATAAAGATGGAGTCACTAATTGTGTAGTGTTTTTTTTATCTTTACTAGAAATTCATGGTGGCCATGCCTAATAATGGCGTGACACCATGAATTTCGGGCTTAGGGCCAATTGATAACATACAGCTAGCCCTAACCCCATTAATACCCAGCGAGCCACCTCGCACCAGGGTAGCTGGAAAAGTTGGAAACAGCGCCAGAAGATGGCGCTTCTATAAAAGTGCCATTTTCTGGGGTGGCTGCGGACTGCAATTCGCAGCGGGGCAGCCCAGAAAGCTTGGGCACCCTGCGCTGTGGATGTCTAGTTGTACCTGGCTGGACTCAAAAATTGGGCGAAGCCCACGTCCTTTTTGTTTTTTTTTAATTATTTCATTAAATTCATGAAATAATAAAAAAAAAGGGCTTCCCTATAATTTTGGTTCCCAGCCGGGTACAAATAGGCAGCTGGGGGTTGGGGGCAGCCCATACCTGCCTGCTGTACCTGGCTAGCATACAAAAATATGGCAAAGCCCATGTCATTTTTTTTTGGGCAAAAAACTGCATACAGTCCTGGATGGAGGATGCTGAGCCTTGTATTTCTGCCGCTGCTGTCTGCTCTCCTGCATACACTAGTGGATGGAGCATGCTGAGCCTTGTAGTTCTGTAGCTGCTGTAGGCTCTCCTGCATACACTAGTGGATGAAGTATGCTGAGCCTTATAGTTCTGCTCCCCCTGCCTCTCCCTCCAGCATACAGTCCTGGGTGGAGCATGCTGAGCCTTGTAGTTCTGCAGCTGTATGCTCTCCCGCATACACTAGTAGAGAATGAAGAACATATTGAGGAAAGAAATGACATCAGACCTTTTTTTTTTTTCTCCAACAATCTTTAATGGCATTGTTCACTGATAAAAAAAAAACGCATGAAAACGCAGTGAGCAAAAACGCAGCAAAACGAAGCCAAAAAAAGCGGTAAAAATGCATGCTTTGTTATGAGGTTCTTTGCCGTGGGTGCGTTTTTGTGCGTTTTTTGCGGCAAAAAACGCACAAAAACGCAGCGCCAAAAAAACGCAGCATGCGCACATAGCCTAACTATGTTATGATAGTGACTGGAGTACTTCCCCGAAAAAAAGACACTGTCAGCTTTTCTAATCGGTAGAAATGTGCAGGGATTGCCACTGGCTCACCGCAGCAGCCAGCGGTGATCACTCCTTCATGATTTTGGATGTACTATTACATTGTAGGTTGTGAAGGGGTTAATACTATCTTCCTATATTAAACCATAACAATTTTTATACATTATCTCATTCTTATCCATGTATTCCAGAGAATGTCATCATTATAATATTTTTCATCAATAGACCCATAATCCCCATGATTCCAAATCCCTCATATACATTCTTCTTATTATTTTTCTTTTTCAGGGGATCCACCCCTACTGCAACTAATTTGTTGTCCCGGGCGAATACCAGCCAGCCCGGTAATCTCAACAGGTAAGTCACCATTCAAATAAATACCAATCTAGGAAGAAGCAAAATAAAATTAAAACTTATACATAAAACCAACAAACCATCATTAAAAACACTACATGCTAACCCACCCAATCTCGATACTTCAATCTTATCCTTCTTACAAAAACGCACTACCGTACTTCCACGAAAAAAAGACACTGTCTTATATTTTATTTGCCCCGAAAAAAGCACTAGATCTTATTTTCGGGGAGTGTAATACTAATATGAAAAGACTGACCCTCCCATCCTCTTTTTTTTACTTTTTTTATTTTAGTAATCCCACTAGGGGACTATAAGGATTAGAAGTCTAATCGCTCATTCATTTCTGTTGATCAGAGCAGCAAATTTCTGATCAGCAGAAATGCTGCGTTCTTGTTACAGCTGCTGCTTTGCCGGCTTTAACAGGAACTATGTCATGATAGCGACAGGATTCATCACATGACCTGTCGCTACCATGACAACAATCGGCTGCCCGTGATCATGTAGCGCCCCTGAGACTAGTCGCTACAGGGTATATCATTATATCCTCCCCGGGCAGGTCAAGATGTTAATCTGGTAAGTTCTATAAGTTCTACACACACCTCACACCACCATACAGCAGGGAGAAGCTGTCACTAGGAAAGGGTTAACAATGTTTCTACAAACACAGTTAGGAAGTGACTCAGCCAGTTCTTAGCAAACCCAAGTAGCCATGACAACTTGCAAAGGTGTGGGCATAGGCAGTTAGGAGTAGAGACACTATTGGCCCGGCAGAACAAGCTTAGACACGAAACAGAGCCGACGCACAGTGTGCAGCTCCCCTCAGGGAGGCTGTCAGGCCTTCAGGGAGGCAGAACAGAGCTGTCTGGATGTAACACCAAACAGACAGCACAACCAAGCTGGGGCCAGTAACATCTAGAGAAAGACGGGACCCGGCATTTGCACTCGTGGACTAAAAGGGCTGCAGTCGCCAGAGCACGGGACGGAGCACAGAAGAGGTACAGAGCCCTAGTTCGGGTTGCTGGGGCATGACAGCAGAGAGAGAGAGAGCCTGGGGAGATGGGACAGAGGTCCGGCCCATGAGAGGTTAAGGCTGCCGGCACTACGGACTGGGACCGGGGAAGAGTACAGAGTTGTGCATGGAGGAGAAAAACCTGACTCTGTGAGTAACTGCCACTGCCCTGCGCTCCGGCGCTCCCATGGACTGCCGCCCCCGTTCTCACCAACCTTCCTGGGCACCCCGCTCCGCCCGTGGGAAGCGATACTGTCTCGGCTGCACCTAACACCTGCCCCGGAGAGAGACTGTGCAGCGGCGGCTAATTCCTGGCCGCATACCAAGTGTTGCTCTGCAAAGCATCCCCGCTCAGCATCCAGTACTGCCCTTGGGAGAGGATTAGCCGCAGGAAGGGTCAGCGGCGGAGGAGGCCGGGACCCCAGTCACTACTGCAACCGGTGACACGCTTCCCAGGGGCCTGCCACCCTCATTCCATCCCCGTCTGTATTGGACACTTGTCCGTTTCCTGTTTTTGTGTTTTTTTTTTTCATGTAGCCGACGGGGTCACGGAACCGGGTCAGGCCAGTCACAGCTACCCCAAAGAATCACTGGCCCACTGACGAGTAACCTAAGGCCCCGTGGACGCTACAATCACGTCACGGGGCCTCCGATGGCGGCAGGGAAAGGCGCGTTTCCCGCTGCAGCGATTTAAAACGCAGTGTCACATTTTGACAGCACGATTTAAGTGGTTAACAGGCACGGGTGTGTTGCGGATCCACCTGTGCCTGTTAGCCACGCATGTCAGCTGTTCTAATCGGCAGACATGTGCAGGGATCGCCACTGGCTCACCGCAGCGGTGATCACTCCTTCATGATTTGGATGTACCATTACATCGTAGGTTGTGAAGGGGTTAATACTATCTTCCTATATTAAACCATAACAATTTTTATACATTATCTCATTCTTATCCATGTATTCCAGAGAATGTCATCATTATAATATTTTTCATCAATAGACCCATAATCCCCATGATTCCAAATCCCTCATATACAGTGCCTACAAGTAGTCTTCAACCCCCTGCAGATTTAGCAGGTTTGATAAGATGCAAATAAGTTAGAGCCTGCAAACTTCAAACAAGAGCAGGATTTATTAACAGATGCATAAATCTTACAAACCAACAAGTTATGTTGCTCAGTTAAATTTTAATAAATTTTCAACATAAAAGTGTGGGTCAATTATTATTCAACCCCTAGGTTTAATATTTTGTGGAATAACCCTTGTTTGCAATTACAGCTAATAACCGTCTTTTATAAGACCTGTTCAGGCCGGCACAGGTCTCTGGAGTTATCTTGGCCCACTCCTCCATGCAGATCTTCTCCAAGTTATCTAGGTTCTTTGGGTGTCTCATGTGGACTTTAATCTTGAGCTCCTTCCACAAGTTTTCAATTGGGTTAAGGTCAGGAGACTGACTAGACCACTGCAACACCTTGATTTTTTCCCTCTTGAACCAGGCCTTGGTTTTCTTGGCTGTGTGCTTTGGGTCGTTGTCTTGTTGGAAGATGAAATGACGACCCATCTTAAGATCCTTGATGGAGGAGCGGAGGATCTTGGCCAAAATCTCCAGGTAGGCCGTGCTATCCATCTTCCCATGGATGCGGACCAGATGGCCAGGCCCCTTGGCTGAGAAACAGCGCCACAGCATGATGCTGCCACCACCATGCTTGACTGTAGGAATGGTATTCTTGGGGTCGTATGCAGTGCCATCCAGTCTCCAAACGTCACGTGTGTGGTTGGCACCAAAGATCTCGATCTTGGTCTCATCAGACCAGAGAACCTTGAACCAGTCTGTCTCAGAGTCCTCCAAGTGATCATGAGCAAACTGTAGACGAGCCTTGACATGACGCTTTGAAAGTAAAGGTACCTTACGGGCTCGTCTGGAACGGAGACCATTGCGGTGGAGTACGTTACTTATGGTATTGACTGAAACCAATGTCCCCACTGCCATGAGATCTTCCCGGAGCTCCTTCCTTGTTGTCCTTGGGTTAGCCTTGACTCTTCGGACAAGCCTGGCCTCGGCACGGGTGGAAACTTTCAAAGGCTGTCCAGGCCGTGGAAGGCTAACAGTAGTTCCATAAGCCTTCCACTTCCGGATGATGCTCCCAACAGTGGAGACAGGTAGGCCAAACTCCTTGGAAAGGGTTTTGTACCCCTTGCCAGCCTTGTGACCCTCCACGATCTTGTCTCTGATGGCCTTTGAATGCTCCTTTGTCTTTCCCATGTTGACCAAGTATGAGTGCTGTTCATAAGTTTGGGGAGGGTCTTAATTAGTCAGAAAAGGCTTGAAAAAGAGATAATTAATCCAAACATGTGAAGCTCATTGTTCTTTGTGCCTGAAATACTTCTTAATACTTTAGGGGAACCAAACAGAATTCTGGTGGTTTGAGGGGTTGAATAATAAATGACCCTCTGAATAAACTTTTCACAATTTAAAAAAAAAAAAAAAAAAAAAAAAAAGAAATAACATTCTTTTTTGCTGCAGTGCATTTCACACTTCCAGGCTGATCTACAGTCCAAATGTCACAATGCCAAGTTAATTCCGAATGTGTAAACCTGCTAAATCTGCAGGGGGTTGAATACTACTTGTAGGCACTGTACATTCTCCCCCGCAGTATACACCCACTGACTGGAGCTGAGGAGATCAGTTTTTGCTTAGTGTCCGAGGAGGTTGGACACGCAGGGGCTGCTCTCAGCCCTTCAGGTTTGTATGGTTGTGTTTTATTAATGTTTTCCCTTTGTTTTTCAGACACAGCTCGTCGGGCGACAGGGTGTAATCGCTCACCCTGCTCTCCCACATAGAGACCGGTCGCACAGAAGTGGGGTCCGTCCGCCACTTCCGTTGTCTTCCGTGTCTGTCTGGCAGGACCCTACCCCCCTAACACTCTCAAGACTGTTTGGGGGGCATCCGCACAGAGGGACAGGCGGATGGTCCTTGCCCCCCTCCCCAAACTCTCTCGCTCCCGAGCCTGATTGTGGGGTAGGAGGACGAAGACCGTACCCAGGATGGAGAGGTACCCTTCTGGTCTCCCCTAGACTATGCCTGGGACGACCGTCGAGATGTCTTCGCTCACCTTCCAGGATGGATCCAGGATCACCTCAAGACAAGCCGGGAACTCAGATAAGTAATCCAATCCCCCTCCTTCTTCCCCGTCCCGGGTTATGGGGAGGGATCCCGTGTATAGAAGCCCACAGTCTTTCCACCTGGGTCAAGGGGTCCCATATCCCCCCTAGAACCCCTCACCTTAGCCCCCTTGGTAGTTGTTTTCCCCGGTTCTGCGACCGGTCCCCCTGCCGTGGCGTCCACTATCCGGCGGCCTATCCTCAAACCTTAGCCCCCGGCTCCATTGCGGCCCGGCGTCCCCTCCGGCGGCCTGCCCTTAGAAATTTAGCCCCCGGCTCCATTGCGGCCCGGCGTCCCCTCCGGCGGCCTGCCCTTAGAAATTTAGCCCCCGGCTCCATTGCGGCCCCTCCGGCGGCCTGCCCTTAGAAATTTAGCCCCCGGCTCCACTGCGGCCCGGCGTCCCCTCCGGCGGCCTACCCTTAAAATTTAGGCCCCGGCTCCATTGCGGCCCGGCGTCTCCCCCCGCGGCCTACCCTTAAAACTTAGGCCCCGGCTCCTTGCGGCCCGGCGTCTCCTGCGGCCCGGCGTCTCCTCCGGCCCGGCGTCTCCTCCGGCTCGCCGTCTCCTCCGGCCCGCCGTCTCCTCTGGGGGATACCTTTAAAAATGTTGCAGCCGGCTTCATTGCGGCCCTCTGCGTTCGCGCGCTCGCCTGGCCACGCCCCCAGCCGGGAATTCAGCCCGCGCGCGCGGGCTTTTCAAATTCTTCTGGCTCCCCTGTGCAACCGCCGCCCCCCTCTTTCCTGGCGCCTGACGTCACTTCCCGGCGCCGAGACTCCCGGGGAACGTCGCTCCTGCCCGCACTTCCAGCCTCCCGGCTCGGTAACTAACCCCACCACCGCAGCTTCAGCGCCCCCCCGCAGACAGCCAGTGCGACCCAGGGCTCCCGCAGTCACCGCTCCAGGCTGCCCAGCACCACTCGCCTCAGACTCCCGGTCTCTGCAAGACTGCAAAAAAAAAAAAAAGACCTTAAGCTTACCGCAAAACCGGCTCTCCTGTTATTACTCCAGGAGCACCTACCCCGGATTCCTGGTGCAGTTCACTTGCAGTGAGCTGTCCCCCCTCTAACACACAGCGCAGGGTTATAGAGCGACTTCAGTCCGGGAATATTAACAGCCCCCCCTCACCCTTCTACAGGTGCGAGATGTCAATCTCCTACACGCACTCCATTTCCAGGGGTATTCCAGCGTACTGTGGTCCTATCCACTTCCACCGTCTGTGTTTCTTGTGCTCCTGCCTATGTTCCTGTTTCCACTACCTAGTGTGTCAGTGTTCCTCACGTAGGGTCACTATTGGTGGGTTAATGTTCCTCATGTCCTATCTGCTGTCATATACCCGCCTTTTACAGGGTCATTGACCCGTCCACTGTTTTCAACCTCAGCCTGTTCACTATCCAGTGTGCCAGTGTCTCCATTTACCTGTCTACTATACAGTGTGCCAGTGGTACCATGTGTCTGTCCACTACCCAGTGTGCCAGTGTTTCGCTTGCAATGGTCTACACCAGTGTGCCCGTGGCCTTCACCTGTGTGCCAGTGTCTTCTGTGTGCCAGCGTTTTCCTCCCGCTTGTCCACTATCCAGTGGGTCAGCGTCTCTACGCACTGGCCTACATCTCCGCGCCAGCGCTTTCCTGTCCCTGTCCACTATCCAGTGTGCCAGCGTCTGTGTACCCCAATACCCAGGTGCCAGTGTCTGTGCCATGCCTGTCTGCCCCAATACACAGGTGCCTTTGGGATCCTGCCCGCTATTCAGTGGGCCGGCGTTATGACGCGCATTTGTTTACTCTGGTGTTCCAGTGTCCTCTCGAGCCGCCTCACTATTCAGTGCGCCAGTGTTTCTTTACGCACCTGTTTACACCACCGTACCAGTGTTGTGTGAACCTACCCACGGTTTGGGGGGTCAGGTCTCTAATCGCACCTCTCTGTTTCTGCAGACAAAAGAATTTTTTTGTATATAGACCATCAAGTCCAGCATCCAGATTGACAGTACCACAAATCTGTCCACTTGCTTGTGTGCCAATGTCTCTATATGTCGGTCCACCTTCCAGGGTGCCAGTACCCTCTATCCAGAGTGTCTCTATGTACCTACCCACCATCCGGTGTGTTAGTGTTTCTTGAATGGGCCCCCTACCTCGTGTACCTGTTGGCTATACGCACCTGTATACTACAGCGTGACAAGGATTTGATGAGCCGCGTCAGCATTCACTCTCCAGTGTATCTTTACGCACCTACCCACCATGCGGTGTGCTAGTGTTTTCTTGCATGTGACCTCTATTTTGTGTGCCAGCGTTTCTATATGCACCTGTATACTACAGCGTGACAGTGATTTGATGAGCCTGCCCACTAGCCTTTGGGCCAGCACTTCTCCGAACCAGAGGCCAGATACAGCAACTGGCTTAAGTGCTTTGTTCAGCTTTTCCGCTCATCTCTGACCGAGGCGAGCACTCCATCCATCTCCGTCCCATGAGGCGGCACGGGAGCAGCTGTCACATTCAGTGCCAGTACTCCTGATCGATGATCCTGCCCGCTACCCAAGGGGCTAGCGTTTATCCACACCAGAGGCTGGTTACCGTAACAGGTATGTGTTCACTACTCTCGACCCAGAGAGTCGAACAGACTGAAGTCACCTAGTGGGTCAGCTATCTCCCTCATCTCCGACTGAAGCGAGGACTGGGTTCTGTAGGGACCCCATGATGCGCCACGGTTGCAACTGTCAATAGGTTGCTTCCCAGTGACCCAGGACTCTCTCTTACTTCAAACCATCCAGTCAGGTGACCAGGCGGTAAGCCAGGGTCCTTTGGACCAGTTCATTGTCCTTCCTTCCTGCACCAGCTATTTACTCACTTCCCAGTGATCTGCATCCATACGTCTGGAGTAACCTTGAGGTAAGGCTACACGCGACCATTTAACCGGAGAGTCGTGTGCTTCACCCCGGCAGCAAGCACGGACCCCATGACGCGGCTCAGCAGCAGCTCTCTTTTGGTCGCTTCCCAGTGACTCGAGACCTTCTCCTACCTCGCACATGCATGTAAGGTAACCACAAGGTAATGCTTCTTCTCCCTTGACCGTACGTTGGCTCCGTCGTTTTCTTAAAACAGCAGTCATTTTGGTTTCCAAATGAGGTAAGCAGGGTACAACTCTGTCGGCTAACCAGTATGTTGTCCGTTTTTACTTCCTGCCACCCTCCTCGGGTGGTTCATAGTATTTTTTGGTATCCGCCTATTTTTTGGCTTAGACCAGCCTTGGCTGCGCCCTCCACTAGGGTTCCGGCCAGGTACTGTACATATCCAAATCCATAGGCCGTTATTTACATTCTCTCTCTTTCAGATAGAGATCAGATTCCTCAGTCCCTTCTCAGTCAACAGATGAAGTTAAGAACCAGACACAGGAGCGTCCAATCATCGATTCCACGGAGGACCAGTCTCCCCAAGGGACTTCTAGTATCCTGATGGCCCAGTCATTGGGCTCACTCTTCTGGACAGATTGTAGGTTCCAATGTTTGTCTTCTGTCCTCTTTCCGCAACAGAATCCTCCAGGGAGCCCTGATTACTCAGGCCACTGGGTGTTTCCACCCGAACACTCGACACTACAGCGAGTGGTCTTCGCCAACACCTAGACATGACCTGCTTCAGTTTCAGGCCAAGAGGGGTCTTCTTTTCCTCTGTCCCGGGTCTGCCTCACTTCCCTCGTAACCATTCTAGATGGCTCTTGGAGATAAGCTAGATCTCTCTGTAGTCTCCGCCATACCAGATTCCATGTCCGCTTTCCACCGCTTGGTCTTAGCCGCTTGTGCATCCCTGCACTTTTCAAGCAGAGTTCCTGCCAGACCATTTGGACTCACATATTCTCGCTCATTTCCTTCCACTCGTCATCACTTCTAGTTATGACGTGATGACGCGTTTTAGAATAATATTAAGAATGTTTTATTCTTTCTCCCGTCATTCTCCCATCTTCCTCGCCAACTTCCAGGAATAGGCGTCCCTCCCCTGGTCGGCTAGCGCTTAAGCCAACGACTTAGTCCGAGCCCTTCTTGAGGTCCCCCTCGAAAGGGCCTTCCTTCTCCCACTCCAGGTCATACATCCCAGGTCTTGTTCCTTTTTGTCTTTCTCAGGAGTCCACCCCCATGGGGGTTCTCCTCCCCATGATTCACTGCAATGATTACCCAGTACCCGACTACAGAGTTCGAGTTTCTCCCAGTCACGTTACTGTAGATGCTCGGATTCCCTTCTCCTGTCGGCCACGTCACAGCGGAAATCGGTCCTGGGAATTCCTTTGACTCCTTAACCTTGTCATTTTTCTCTAGACCTCACAGGTTCTCTGTACCCCTTCCATACACAGGAGAATTATCTCCCGTATTATTTTCTCGCCCGCAGGCTGTTTCTTCCACTAGGGTCACATCACCCCTCGGGTGCTGTGGAACCAACGGGTCAAGTGTCCCTATGGCGGAATTCCCTTACACGCTTCTCGAGTATCCCGACTCCCTTGCAACCTTTTAGGCAGTCGTTTTCCCTTTTAGTCATTCTGCGGCTATAAGGGGCCAAGGCTCCTTTGGCCTCCACTTTCTGGCTCCTACCTCTACCAGGTGCCCTAGTTTTTCGCTCATTCTGACAGTCTCAAACGTAGTACCAGGGTCTGTCGAGTTCTTTCTCTCTTAGCCCGACCTATTGCTGTCAGTCGCCTTAGATCCTTAGCCTTCTTAGGTACAGACCTCAAAGGATGTAGTGTCTCCCTGATCATCCTATTCCCTAGCACACGCATTTTACACTAGTTCTTAGTACTCCCTAGTACTCTAACTTTTCTCCTATACTTCGACCCCTGGCCGGGTAGCGTTTCCTTACGGGGTCTAGGACCAGGTTCCGGTCAAGGAATCTTGTCTCTGCTAACCCTGTTTTCGGGTTTTTCTCTTCCCACCCTTGGGGACTGCTTTAGGACGTCCCATGGTTTCATGTGTCCCCCAATGAAGCGATAAAGAAAAGTAGATTTTGGGTACTCACCGTAAAATCTCTTTCTTGGAGCCTTCATTGGGGGGCACAGCACCCGCCCTTTTCTAAGACTTCAATGGATCCGGAATGTTATAGATTTCAAGCTTCTCCTCGTACTGCTTTTACACAAACTGATCTCCTCAGCTCCAGTCAGTGGGTGTATACTGCGGGGGAGGAGCCATCTTTCTTATTTGCATAGTGTCACCTCCTAGTCCCAGCAGCATACACCCATGGTTTCCTGTGTCCCCCAATGAAGGCTCCAAGAAAGAGATTTTACGGTGAGTACCCAAAATCTACTTTTTTCAGGGGATCCACCCCTACTGCAACTAATTTGTTGTCCCGGCCGAATACCAGCCAGCCCGATAATCTCAACAGGTAAGTCACCATTCAAATAAATACCAATCTATAAAGAAGCAAAATAAAATTAAAACTTATACATAAAACCAACAAACCATCATTAAAAACACTACATGCTAACCCACCCAGTCTCGATACTTCAATCTTATCCTTCTTACAAAAACGCACTACCGTACTTCCACGAAAAAAAGACACTGTCTTATATTTTATTTGCCCCGAAAAAAGCACTAGGTCTTATTTTCGGAGAGTGTAATACTAATATGAAAAGACTGACCCTCCCATCCTCTTTTTTTTTACTTTTTTTATTTTAATAATCCCACTAGGGGACTATAAGGATCAGAAGTCTATTCGCTCATTCATTTCTGTTGATCAAAGCAGCACAGCTCTGATCAGCATAAATGCTGCGTTGTTGTTACAGCTGCTGCTTTTCCGGCTTTAAGAGGAACTATGACATAATAACGACAGGATTCATCACATGACCTGTCGCTACCATGACAGCCTTCAGCTGCCGGTGATCACATCATGGGCCTCCGATGGCGGCGGGGAAATGCGCGTTTCTCGCTGCAACGATTTAAAACGCACTGTCACATTTTGACAGTGCGATTTAAGTGGTTAACAGGCGTGGGTGGATCGCGGATCCACCTGTGCCTGTAAGCCACACATGTCAGCTGTTCTAATCAGCAGACATGTGCAGGGATCGCCAGTGGCTCACTGCAGCAGCCAGCGGTGATCACCCCTTCATGATTTTGGATGTACCGTTACATCCTAGGTTATGAAGGGGTTAATACTATATTGCTATATTAACCATAACAATTTTTATACATTATCTCATTCTTATCCATGTTTTCCAGACAATGTCATCATTATAACATTTTTCATCAATAGACCCATAATCCCCACAATTCCAAATCCCTCATGTACATTCTTATTATTTTTCTTTTTCAGGGGATCCACCCCTACTACAACTAGTTTGTTGTCCTGGGCGAATACCAGCCAGCCCGGTAATCTCAACAGGTAAGTCACCATTCAAATAAATACCAATCTATGAAGAAGCAAAATAAAATTAAAACTTATACATAAAACCAACAAACCATCATTAAAAACACTACATGCTGGGGGGGCGTGGCCAGCAGGCAGCATGAGCGGTCGCATCTGAGAGCAGCTCCGCAGTCCAACGCTGATAAATACTATTAATCCTGCCGAAATTGGTGCCTAAATACACCTCCGGATTACCTGTGGTGCGGTGAGCATTCTGATCGGTACCATGAGCAGAGGTCGCAGCGCAGCGGCGGCTGAAAAGCTGAAGAAGTTTGCCCGGGACTCCCAGCAAGATGGCGTCGGCAAGCAGTCGGAGCGGGAATCCAGTGAGGCGGAGGAGGAGGAGAGCATGGAGGCCGGATCCAAAGAATCGCAGGAGCTAACCTTGCAGCAAGTTACTTCGCAATTACTTGCGGCGATCCAGGATTCAAAAGTGTCGCTGACGGGCAAAATCGAGGAGGTTAAGATCGATGTGGGACTCCTCCGGGTGGACCTGCAAAATCTGAGAGAGCGGGTAAAGGAGACGGAGCAGCGGATCTCCACGCTGGAAGACGACGCAAGAGCGACGCCGGGCAGATTGTCCTCTTTGGAAAGCGCGGCAAACAACTGGGCGCAAAGGGCTGACGATCTGGAAAACCGCCTGCGTCGCAATAATTTAAGAATTCTGGGGATGCCGGAGAGGGCAGAAGGGAGCGACCCATGTAAGTTCATGGAAACATGGCTCTCTGAAACTTTCCCTGATGCGATGCTGTCAGCGGCATTCGCTATAGAAAGAGCCCACCGGGTACCGGCCAGACCTCCTCCCCCGGGAGCGCAGCCTAGACCTCTCCTGGCCCGACTGTTGAGCAGCAGGGATAGAGATGCGATCCTTGGTGCGGCGCGACGCAAAGGCCCGATCCTACATAATAATGCTCCCATACTGATTTTCCCTGACTTCTCTGCGTCTCTCCAGAAAACGAGGGCATCCTTCATTCAGGTGAAAAAACGCCTTAGAGATCACCAAATTGCTTACTCCATGATCTTCCCGGCTCGTCTCAGAGTGGTTCATCAAGAGCGATCCTTGTTCTTTACTTCTCCTGCGGAGGCGGATGATTGGATCAACATGCTGAAGAGGAAGCGCTGATGCGTTACAGCCATGAGCGACGCCGGGAGGATCGCTGTTGTGATGGCGTCGCGGTTCTGATTTGTTTATTTCATCTCCTTTGGAGTGAGGTCGGTGATACGATTCTTTTTCCTGGGACGTCTGAAATCGCTGTTGCGATAGTTGTAGGATCATCCTATGCAGATATTCGGCGTCCTTTGATATTGAAGGCGCGAAATATTTTTGTTTCCTTCATCTCCCCTGCCATACGAGTGGAGCGGTGCTCGGGGTCGCAGTTGCGTCCGCGTCCTGCTCTTTTGGTTCCAGTTTGTTGAGAAATTGACGATTCCATCAGGATGCGCTGGTGCGCTTGCGACCCCCGGAAGCATGTGAGTTACTGGATGTGTTTATTATTGGCCTTCCATTGTGCCGGTCTCCAGGTTGGCCCCCCCTCGAGGCTGGGCAGCTGGAGGTTGCGCCTCTGAGTGTGTCGGGACCTGAGCTCACTGCGATCATTACTAAGTCCTGTTTGAGTTCTGGAATACTCGTCGCTGGTGGGACCGGACTGAACTGACTTCAGGCGGGACATGTGCCAGAACGCTGCTGCGGTGCCATGATCACCATCATGCGATCTTGAATTATCCTGCATCTTGCGATCCAAAATGGGACTTCACTCCGGGTTTGCAGTATTTGGCAACGCACTTAAGTTCAGGATGCTGAATTTTGTCTTTAGAGCTATATTAAGGTTTTTTAAGGTCACCATACATGATAATCACTTATAATTTGGGATTGCCTGCAAATTCTCCTCCCATTTCCTTTATATTCCTATCTCTTCTTCCCCCCTCTCAGTCTCACTTACTTGTTTAATCCCTCAGCCCCTTTTATCTCATCCTCATACCCATCCTTGCTATCCCATTCCCTATCTACCTCTAAGTCTTCTTTTGCTATTCTCTCCAGCTTCCCTCTTCAACCTTCCTCTCTCTTCCCCAATTTCCACCCAGAATGCCATCCGTTACCTCTCTTCTTCTTATATTTCTATATTTCCTCCTCCTCACACTCTCTCTTTTTCCGCCCATCTTAAGTTCTCTTCTCTCTCTTCTCTTCCCTTGCCCCCTTTCTCTCTTCCTCACCCCTTCCCCGCCCACCTTTCACTCCTCCATTCCACCCCCCCCCCTTTTTTTTTTTTTTTCCTCTCTCTCTTCTCTTTCTTCTTCCCATATTTCTATGCCCATTCGCTTTGGGTTCTCTTACCCAAGTACGATTAATAGGCTATGTTGCAGGGTAATTCAATACGTTGGACTGCAGGAGAAGCTTAAGTCCTTGTTTCGAGGACACCCCCGTACCAAGTACACCATCTAGCCACGTTGGTTCACCCTGGTCGTTACTAGGGACACCCTCTCCTGGTCACACTACTGGATCAGTTCTTTCGGCTGTGTGTTTGCAACCGATAGTTTGTATTTAAGGGTACGTTTGCCCAAGTTCTACTGTGGGTTAAGTTTTTGACATTTCCCTATTAATTCAGTAAGAGATACATTTCAATGGCTTTAAGCTTGATGACATGGAATGTTAGGGGACTGGGCACATCCAGGAAACGGGCGGCAGTATTCGCACATATCAAAAAATCCAAAGCTCAGATTGTATGTTTACAAGAGACCCATTTGTTGTTGGAAACCACGAGAGTGCTTCAGAAGCCTTGGGTTCAATGGTCAGCTCACTCTGTTCATTCCTCATATTCGAGGGGAGTATCGGTACTAGTCCATAAAGCATTGCGGTGGGACCCGGGTAAGATTATAAAGGATAATGATGGGAGGTATGTGTTTATCCAGGCTCACATCGATGGGATCATGATAGTGATCTTAGCTATATACATCCCCCCTGCGATGGGAATCTCAATTTTGTATGAAGCGGCTAAGTTTGCCTCACAATTCCCACAAGCCTTGGTGCTCTGCATGGGGGACTTCAATTTCATTAGTAACACAGGGCTGGATAGATTCAACACCCGACAGGTCCCGATCTCCCCTACGATGCAAACTAGATTGAGTGCATTCCTCCAGGAGGTGGGGTGGTGCGACATGTGGCGTTTTTTTAACCCAGTACTGAGAGAATACACATGTTATACCCCAGGGAAAAACTCATTGTCTAGAATTGATTACATCTGTGGAAATGAAAGAGTCTGTGCCCATATACAATCGGTGTGTCATCTACCCAGATCAGTATCAGACCACTCTCCGGTATTTGTCAGCATTAAGTGGGAGGGTTGTAAATCTCGTAAAGTGTCACGGAAGATTAACCCTTGGTGGCTGTCACTCTTTGGTACCAATGACAGGATTCCTGATCAGCTCAGGGCATACACCGAGACGAACTCCGTGGAAGAGAATCACTCGGCCTATTGGGACGCGCTTAAGGCGTATTTGAGGGGTTGCTGTCACTCCTCTATCTCTTATGTCAAGAAACAGGCGGCCAGAGAGGAGGAGGAATTGGCCACTCAAAATAGAGTGCTTGAACATAGATTTACCTCAGACCCTTCTGAAGGAAACAGATTCCAGTGGCTACAGGCTGGGAGGAAATATCTTTTGTTCCTGCAAGATAAGGCTAAGAGACATGTCTTCTTCATGAACCAGAGATATTTTGAGCAAGGGAACCAATCTAGTAGTTTACTTGCGTTCCTGGTGCGCCAATCCACTAGCTCACCTGCGGTCCTTAAGATCAGAGACTCCGGTGGCGATTCAATCACCTCCGTCACTGGCATTCTGAAGGTGTTTCTGGACTTCTATAGGAACCTATATGAGTCCAGGCTGACTGTGTCAAGGGAGGAGATCGCTGAATACTTGCGGGATCTGGAGTTTCCCAGACTGACTTTGGCCCAGAGGTCGGCCTTGGATGAGCCCATTAGCATGGAAGAGATGGTGGAGGCGATGGGAGCCCTCAATAGGGGTAAGGCGTCTGGCCCAGATGGACTCCCGATTGAAATATTTGACAAGTATAGGGGGGAGCTGGCTCCAGCTCTCCTGGAGACGGCTGAGGCTTCGTTCCGCAGGGGACGGTTACCTGATTCCTTCTATGAGGCAACCATCGTGCTACTATTGAAACCAGATAAGGATCCATTGGATTGTGGCTCATACAGACCGATCTCTCTGTTGAACTCTGATTACAAAATTCTTACTAAAATTCTAGCAACTAGACTCAATAAAGTGATCTCCTCCATAATACATGAGGATCAGTCTGGATTCATTCCGGGTAGAAGTACCTCGGATAATCTGAGGAGGGCACAGGTGATTCTACAGATGGGCACCAAGTTAGAGGAGGATTGGGCTTTGGTCTCCCTGGATGCGGCCAAGGCCTTTGACTCTATAGAATGGCCATACCTGCTGGAGGTACTGCGGGCATTTGGTTTCGGCAACGATTTTATTAGATGGATTGAGATTATATATAAAGCTCCAACGGCTAACATTCAGGTGGGAGGCGGAGTATCGGAAACTTTCCCTTTGGGGAGGGGAACCAGGCAGGGGTGTCCTCTATCCCCTCTTCTGTTCGCCCTTGCCATGGAACCGTTGGCAGTGCGCATTCGGACGGACCCAATCTACCGGGGAGTGAGACATCGTAAGGGAGATGAACGTTTGTCTCTGTATGCAGACGACCTGTTATTGTTTGCTTCTGACCCGGATTCCTCCATTCCTAGAGCCGTAGAGTTAATCGACCGATTTGGGGAGTTCTCGGGCCTGTCAATAAATTGGTCAAAATCGTACCTCCTCTTCCTATCTCGGGACAGGAAGGAAATGATGAACACCCACATATGTAGAGTTCCAGTGGTGGATCATTTTAAATACCTGGGGATTATATTGACGGGAAACCCTTCGGAGATGATAGCAAGAAATATTGCCCCCTTATTATCACACCTCGGGGAGAAATTTAATAGATGGAGCCAACTCCCGCTCTCAGTGGCGGGAAGAATTAATCTCCTTAAAATGATAGTGCAACCAAAGTGTCTTTACATAACCCAACATGTATTCGTACAGATTCCTCGCTCTTTCTTTCGGTCCCTGGAATCTTTAATGATCACCTTTGTCTGGGGTCCTTCCAGATCAAGGGTCCAATTGGCCAAATTACAGAGACCCAGGGACATGGGGGGTATGGCCCTTCCTGATCTGTACATATACTATCTGGCCGGACAATTGAAATATTTGGGACAATGGACACTTCCTGGGGTGAGGGGTTCTCCGGAGGGTCTTCTGGCAGAGCTCACAGGTATGGATCTCCTATGGCCATTGTTGACGGACCACAAGAGGGCTCCTGAGGGTTGGGTCCTCCCAATACACAAACTGGGGGCCAGGGTCTGGAAAGAGGCTAAAACCATTTTTGGTTTCCATGATATGCCAACTGAGATACCCCTATGGGATAACCTGGACCTTCCACACTTTTGTGGGCTGCCGGGGTTTGGCGAATGGAGGAATCGAGGAATAGTCTCCCTGGGATCACTGGTCCGGGATGGTGATCTCCGCCCCTTTGCGCAACTGCGTGCAGAATTTGATTTGCCGGAATCTCATGGGTTTCAGTATCTCCAGATTAGGCACGCCTTTCGGGCTCAGTTCTCTGGTCGTGGGATTAGATTCTCTTCCTTTCCAGTCATTGGAATTATCAGATCACAGGGCCCTGGAGGCCTCATTTCCAAATTGTACTCCTCCCTTATCCGGGCCAAGGCCATGAACAGTCCTCTTTCTGTCCGGGAGAGGTGGAGTGTCAGGATCCCTGAAATTGATGATGTAGTGTGGGACGACATTGTCGAATCCCACACGCTAGTCTCTCCTGCAGTCAATAATAGACTGATTCAGTTATACATAATACACCAAAGTTATATGACTCCTCAGAGACTGAACAAGATGAAAAAGGTGAATAATCTGGTGGGGGTGGGTTGTCCAAGATGCGGGAGAGACGGTGCTGATTTCTGGCACATGATATGGGATTGCCGGGTCATTCTCTCCTATTGGAGTGAGGTTGTAACGACTCTGTCCACCATACTTCAGAAAGGAGTTGCTCTGTGCCCAATTCTGTGTCTATTTGGGGTGGTGGATGTACGCTCCTGGTCCCAAAGTGAAAACTTGCTAATAAAAAAGGTATTATTTTTGGCCCGGAAGGGCATTATACTAAATTGGATGGGCATCCACCCTCCAACTAGAGCCTCATGGATTGCATTGGTAAATGCTATAATTCCGTCAGAACACTATGTTTATAAGATAAGAGGTTCTTTAAATAAATTCGACAAAATATGGGGTAGATGGATGGGCTCGCCCTTGACCGGAGGATCACCCGGCTCCCTAGCTGATAGCCTACAGTCGGTACTGGCGTGATAGTAACTAATGGTACTCCGACGGGTGGAAAGGAGAAATACGTGGTTTATGATATAATGTATTGGGGATATTACGAGACCTCTGTAATCTGGGTTGCGCTTCTCTTATTGGTGTGGGCTTTTTGCCCCAGAATGGATATCTTTCGAGAACTGACACCTCTGCAATGATTAATGTGCTAAGGCCAGATTGAAAGTAATAGTTGTTGATTTAATTGTTGTTGCTTTATTACCCTGCTTATCAAACAGTATACGTGTATACTTGTAAAGTACAAATTGCTGACTTATCCTATAATGTAATGTCTTACTTAACCTTCAATAAAACGAGTTTAAAAAAAAAAAACACTACATGCTAACCCACCCAATCTCGATACTTCAATCTTATCCTTCTTACAAAAACGCACTACCGTACTTCCACGAAAAAAAGACACTGTCTTATATTTTATTTGCCCCGAAAAAAGCACTAGATCTTATTTTCGGGGAGTGTAATACTAATATGAAAAGACTGACCCTCCCATCCTCTTTTTTTTACTATTTTTATTTTAGTAATCCCACTAGGGGACTATAAGGATCAGAAGTCTGATCGCTCATTCATTTCTGTTGATCAAAGCAGCACAGCTCTGATCAGCATAAATGCTGCGTTGTTGTTACAGCTGCTGCTTTTCCGGCTTTAAGAGGAACTATGACATAATAGCGACAGGATTCATCACGTGACCTGTCGCTACCATGACAGTCTTTAGCTGCCGGTGATCACATCATGGTCCTCCGATGGCGGCGGTGAAATGCGCGTTTCTCACTGCAACGATTTAAAACGCACTGTCACATTTTGACAGTGCGATTTAAGTGGTTAACAGGCGTGGGTGGATCGCGGATCCACCTGTGCCTGTAAGCCACACATGTAAGCTGTTCTAATCAGCAGACATGTGCAGGGATCGCCACTGGCTCACTGCAGCAGCCAGCGGTGATCACCCCTTCATGATTTTGGATGTACCGTTACATCCTAGGTTATGAAGGGGTTAATACTATATTGCTATATTAACCATAACAATTTTTATACAATATCCCATTCTTAAGGCCCCGTTACACGCAACGATGTATCTAACGATATATCGCCAGGGTCACGGATTCCGTGATGCACATCCGGCATCGTTAGCGACGTCGTTGCGTGTGACAGGAAGGAACGACCGTTAACGATGGAAAATACTCACCTTATCGTCCATCGTTGACACGTCTTTCCTTTTCAAAACATCGTTGATTGTAGAGGTCGCAGGTAGTTCGTCGTTCCCAAGGCAGCACATATCGATACGTGTGACACCTCGGGAACGACGAGCTACAGCTTACCTGCGGCTGACGGCAATGCGGAAGGAAGGAGGTGGGCGGGATGTTACGGCCGCTCATCTCCGCCCCTCCGCTTCTATTGGACGGCCGCTTAGTGACGTCGCTGTGACGCCGCATGAACCGCCCCCTTAGAAAGGAGGCGGTTCACCGGCAACAGCAACGTTGCAGGGAAGGTAAGTCTGTTTGACGGCTCCTAACGATTTTGTGCGCCACGGGCAGCAATTTGCCTGTGACGCACAAACAGCGGGGCGGGTGCTTTCACCAGTAATATTGCTGCGTGTAACACCCCCTTTATCTATGTAATCCAGACAATGTCATCATTACAACATTTTTCATCAATAGACCTATAATCCCCACAATTCCAAATCCCTCATATACATCCTTATTATTTTTCTTTTTCAGGGGATCCACCCCTACTACAACTAATTTGTTGTCCCGGGCGAATACCAGCCAGCCCGGTAATCTCAACAGGTAAGTCACCATTCAAATAAATACCAATCTATGAAGAAGCAAAATAAAATTAAAACTTATACATAAAACCAACAAACCATCATTAAAAACACTACATGCTAACCCACCCAATCCCGATACTTCAATCTTATCCTTCTTACAAAAACGCACTACCGTACTTCCACGAAAAATTTTTTGCCCCAAAAAAAGTACTAGGTCTTATTTTTTTGGGGAGTGTAATACTAATATGAAAAGACTGACCCACCCATCCACTTTTTTTTTACTTTTTTTTATTTTACTAATCCCACTAGGGGACTATAAGGATCAGAAGTCTGATCGCTCATTTATTTCTGTTGATCAGAGCAGCACAGTTCTGATCAGCAGAAATGCTGCGTTCTTATTACAGCTGCTGCTTTGCCGGCTTTAACAGGAACTATGTCATGATAGCGACAGGAGTCATCACATGACCTGTCGCTACCATGACAACCATCGGCTGCCCGTGATCATGTAGCGCCCCTGAGACTAGTCGCTACAGGGTATATCATTATATCCTCCCTGGGCAGGTCAAGATGTTAATCTGGTAAGTTCTACACACACCTCACACCACCATACAGCAGGGAGAAGCAGTCACTAGGAAAGGGTTAACAATGTTTCTACAAACACAGTTAGGAAGTGACTCAGCCAGTTCTTAGCAAACCCAAGTAGCCATGACAACTTGCAAAGGTGTGGGCATAGGCAGTTAGGAGTAGAGACACTATTGGCCCGGCAGAACAAGCTTAGACACGAAACAGAGCCGACGCACAGTGTGCAGCTCCCCTCAGGGAGGCTGTCAGGCCTTCAGGGAGGCAGAACAGAGCTGTCTGGATGTAACACCAAACAGACAGCACAACCAAGCTGGGGCCAGTAACATCTAGGGAGAGACGGGACCCGGCACTTGCACTCGTGGACTAAAAGGGGTGCAGTCGCCAGAGCACGGGATTGAGCACAGAAGAGGTACAGAGCTCTAGTTCGGGTTGCTGGGGCGTGACAGCAGAGAGAGAGAGAGAGCCTGGGGAGATGGGACAGAGGTCCGACCCACGAGAGGTTAAGGCTGCCGCCACTACGGACCGGGACCGGGGAAGAGTACAGAGTTGTGCATGGAGGAGAAAAACCTGACTCTGTGAGTAACTGCCACTGCCCTGCGCTCCGGCGCTCCCATGGACTGCTGCCCCCGTTCTCACCAACCTTCCTGGGCACCCCTCTTCGTCCGTGGGAAGCGATACTGTCCCGGCTGCACCTAACACCTGCCCCGGAGAGAGACTGTGCAGCGGCGGCTAATTCCTGGCCGCATGCCAAGTGTTGCGCTGCAAAGCATCCCCGCTGAGCATCCAGTACTGCCCTTGGGAGAGGACTAGTCGCAGGAAGGGTCAGCGGCGGAGTAGGCCGGGACCCCAGTCACTACTGCAACCGGTGACGTGCTTCCCAGGGGCCTGTCACCTTCATTCCATCCCCGTCTGTATTGGACACTTGTCCGTTTGCTGTTTTTGTGTTTTTTTTCATGTAGCCGACGGGGTCATGAAACCGGATCAGGCCAGTCACAGCTACCCCAAAGAATCACTGGCCCACTGATGAGTAACCTAAGGCCCCGTGGACGCTACAATCACATCACGGGGCCTCCGATGGCAGCAGGGAAAGGCGCGTTTCCCGCTGCAGCGATTTAAAACGCAGTGTCACATTTTGACAGCGCGATTTAAGTGGTTAACAGGCATGGATGTGTTGCGGATCCACCTGTGCCTGTTAGCCACGCATGTCAACTGTTCTAATCGGCAGACATGTGCAGGGATCGCCAGTGGCTCACCGCAGCAGCCAGCGGTGATCACCCCTTCATGATTTTGGATGTACCGTTACATCCTAGGTTGTGATGGGGTTAATACTATCTTGCTATATTAACCATAACAATTTTTGCACAATATCCCATTCTTATCCATGTTTTCCAGACAGTGTCATCATTAGAACATTTTTCATCAATAGATCCATAATCCCCACAATTCCAAATCCCTCATATACATTCTTCTTATTTTTCTTTTTCAGGGGATCCACCCCTACTACAACTAATTTGTTGTCCCGGGCGAATACCAGCCAGCCCGGTAATCTCAACAGGTAAGTTGCCATTCAAATAAATACCAATCAATGAAGAAGCAAAATAAAATTAAAACCTCTAGATAAAACCAACAAACCATCATTAGCCTCTACACGACATTTGACGTTTTGGGTACGTCATGATGAAAGTCCATGCCATTCTGACCAAAGACGTATCCAGTATGCCATGGTGATCGCTGTACCCCCGCCATCGCAGCCAGATCTCCAACTGATCTTGTGGCCTGGACCCGGCGCTCACTGCCAGGAGTGGTGACTGCGCCGCTCCCAGTAGTTTAACCCCCTAAATGCTACGATCAATACGATCGCAACATTCAGGAGGCGGGGAAAGGAATCACTTTTCCCTGGCGATCGGGCCCCTGTAATGTGATTACAGGGATCCAATCGCTGCCTGGGTCGTCAACGTGACGACGCTGGGTCACCCAACTATGGAGTGCCTCACAGATCATGCCGGATGCACGGCCTGTGAGGTGAAGTAACGATCGCGGGTCGCAACATTCAGGAGGTAGGGAGAGGAATCGCTTACAGTTAGGTCCAGAAATATTTGGACAGTGACACAATTTTCGCGAGTTGGGCTCTGCATGCCACCACATTGGATTTGAAATGAAACCTCTACAACAGAATTCAAGTGCAGATTGTAACGTTTAATTTGAAGGTTTGAACAAAAATATCTGATAGAAATTGTAGGAATTGTACACATTTCTTTACAAACACTCCACATTTTAGGAGGTCAAAAGTAATTGGACAAATAAACCAAACCCAAACAAAATATTTTTATTTTCAATATTTTGTTGCGAATCCTTTGGAGGCAATCACTGCCTTAAGTCTGGAACCCATGGACATCACCAAACGCTGGGTTTCCTCCTTCTTAATGCTTTGCCAGGCCTTTACAGCCGCAGCCTTCAGGTCTTGCTTGTTTGTGGGTCTTTCCGTCTTAAGTCTAGATTTGAGCAAGTGAAATGCATGCTCAATTGGGTTAAGATCTGGTGATTGACTTGGCCATTGCAGAATGTTCCACTTTTTTGCACTCATGAACTCCTGGGTAGCTTTGGCTGTATGCTTGGGGTCATTGTCCATCTGTACTATGAAGCGCCGTCCGATCAACTTTGCGGCATTTGGCTGAATCTGGGCTGAAAGTATATCCCGGTACACTTCAGAATTCATCCGGCTACTCTTGTCTGCTGTTATGTCATCAATAAACACAAGTGACCCAGTGCCATTGAAAGCCATGCATGCCCATGCCATCACGTTGCCTACACCATGTTTTACAGAGGATGTGGTGTGCCTTGGATCATGTGCCGTTCCCTTTCTTCTCCAAACTTTTTTCTTCCCATCATTCTGGTACAGGTTGATCTTTGTCTCATCTGTCCATAGAATACTTTTCCAGAACTGAGCTGGCTTCATGAGGTGTTTTTCAGCAAATTTAACTCTGGCCTGTCTATTTTTGGAATTGATGAATGGTTTGCATCTAGATATGAACCCTTTGTATTTACTTTCATGGAGTCTTCTCTTTACTGTTGACTTAGAGACAGATACACCTACTTCACTGAGAGTGTTCTGGACTTCAGTTGATGTTGTGAACGGGTTCTTCTTCACCAAAGAAAGTATGCGGCGATCATCCACCACTGTTGTCATCCGTGGACGCCCAGGCCTTTTTGAGTTCCCAAGCTCACCAGTCAATTCCTTTTTTCTCAGAATGTACCCGACTGTTGATTTTGCTACTCCAAGCATGTCTGCTATCTCTCTGATGGATTTTTTCTTTTTTTTCAGCCTCAGGATGTTCTGCTTCACCTCAATTGAGAGTTCCTTAGACCGCATGTTGTCTGGTCACAGCAACAGCTTCCAAATGCAAAACCACACACCTGTAATCAACCCCAGACCTTTTAACTACTTCATTGATTACAGGTTAACGAGGGAGACGCCTTCAGAGTTAATTGCAGCCCTTAGAGTCCCTTGTCCAATTACTTTTGGTCCCTTTAAAAAGAGGAGGCTATGCATTACAGAGCTATGATTCCTAAACCCTTTCTCCGATTTGGATGTGAAAACTCTCATATTGCAGCTGGGAGTGTGCACTTTCAGCCCATATTATATATATATTTGTATTTCTGAACATGTTTTTGTAAACAGCTAAAATAACAAAACTTGTGTCACTGTCCAAATATTTCTGGACCTAACTGTATGTCTCCCTGGCGATTGGGCCCCTGTTATGCGATACCTTGTTAACCCTGCGTCATCACCATGATGACCTAGGGTTACAGAACTACGGACCATGCTGCCTGCATGATGTGTAAGGTGAAGTGTGAGAGCTGCTGATGCCGTGACACTTATAATTCCCTGCAGTGATCAAGTTCTGCAGGCGATTATATCAGTGATCAGATCACTGACACTTAGGCCGGCTTCTCACTTGCGATTTTCTCGCAGTAGTGCAATGCGAAAAATTCTCGCATTGCACTTGGACCCATGTTAATCAATGAGGCAGCTCCCATCTGCTATTTCTTTGTCGCTCCATTGGGAGACCCAGACAATTGGGTGTATAGCTTCTGCCTCTGGAGGCCACACAAAGTATTACACTTTTAAAAAAGTGTAACCCCTCCCCTCTGCCTATACACCCTCCCGTTGACCACGGGCTCCTCAGTTTTATGCTTTGTGTGGAAGGAGGCACACATCCACTCATGCATTCTCATACATAGTTATGACGGATGGAAGAAAAGAGGACCCCTATGGGGTCCCCGGCATGTTCCCTTCTCACCCCACTATGTCGGCGGTGTTGTTAAGGTTGAGGTATCCATTGCGGGTACAGAGGCTGGAGCCACATGCCGTCTCCTTCACCATCCCTTATGCGGCTCTGGGAGAAGTGGGAGCATAAACGGTCATCCACGTGCTGGGACCGTGCTCCATCCGCAGCCCCTGGTGGAACCTGCCGGACCGGAGCTTCTTCACCCCCAGGGACCGGGCCCTGCAACTTTAGTACTTTTGGTACTCTGTGTCCCCATGTGGGGACTGTACAGGGAGGGTGGTCGCTCCTTCTCCCCGGAAGTCCCGCGGTAGTTCCGTCCGTTTTTTTTTTTGGCAGACTTCCGCGCCCACCGTGCTTGCTTGTCGGGCACGGTCGTAAATTTAGTCCCCGGCTTTGCCGCGGCCTAGTCGCGAAAAATCCCGCCCCCGGGCCTGCCTGTCAGGGGTAAGGGCGGGATTACCGACATGACGTCGGCTTTGAGGGCTGGAGCATCTTTGCATGTCTCCTCCCCCCCTCATTGACCACTTTGGGGCCTCCAGATTCCCGCTTTTTGCCGGCGCCGCCCGCGGCTCCACGCCCCCCCTGAGAGCTCCGGCGGCCATTTTTGGCATTCTGCCGGTGTATGCTTCTCAGCTGCAAAGCTCTACAGCTCCGGGGGATCCACGACAGGGAATCTGGAGGACACACCGCTCGTTAGCGGTTGGTAACCCACACCGGTCACCCGGTGCTGGTTCCCCTAGGGTGCCGGGATATATATATATATATTCGGAAAGGCTGTATACCCTTTTCCCATATACCCTCAGTGGTCACTCTCCTGAGAGACACCGATTGCTTACAGCATGTCGTCCACAAGGAGCAAAGCCCCTAAGACACAGACTTTTTTCGCGGCCTGTACCTCTTGTAGGGCTATGTTGCCTGCGGGATCCACCTACCCTCACTGTGATCAATGCACGACTCCTGCCACGCTTGCTCAGCCGGAGCCTCGGGCACTGGTGGGCCCCTCGGCTCATGTAGATCCCCCTGCTCCCCCTTAGCAGTCAGCAGGGACAGAGACACCGTCGTTGGCCTCTTTCGCTGAGACACTCTCCCAGTCACTTTCTCAATCCATTGCACAGTCTATGGACAAATGGTCATCTAAGCTGCTTGAGGCATTACAGTCCAGACCGGACCCTTCACAGGCCCCGGCCCCTGTTCGTTTGTCTCCTCCAGGCCCTTCTCGGTCCGCGCCGCATCGCGCTCCCAGGATAGCCTAGGTCCCAGGCGGAGGACTCCTGCCCGGATCGCAGCCCCAGGCCGGCTAAGCAGCCTCGCTGGGACTCTTCCCCGGCCTCCTCATACTGCTCTGGATCTCAGCTTGAGGACTCTCAGGAAGACGAGGCGGACGTGGGAGCTCAGGGCTCTGACCCTGACTTCACCCTTAACCTTGATGCCCCTGAAGGGGACGCCTTAGTAAATGATCTTATCTCGTCCATCAACGAGGTGTTGGATCTCTCACCCCCACCTCCTCCTGCAGAGGAGCCGGCTTCTCGGCAGGAGAAACACCAATTTCGATTTCCCAAACGTACTCGCAATACGTTTTTTGATCACTCTAACTTCAGGGACGCTGTCCAGAAGCCCAGAGCGGTTCCGGACAAGCGCTTTGCTAAACGGCACACTGACACGCGTTATCCCTTTCCACCTGAAGTCGTTAAGGGCTGGGCACACTCCCCCAAGGTTGATCCTCCAGTCTCTAGATTGGCCGCTAGGTCCGTTGTGTCTGTTGCCGATGGCTCATCCCTGAAGGATGCCACTGACAGACAGATAGAGCTCTTGGTGAAGTCTATTTATGAGGCTACGGGCGCATCTTTTGCCCCGGCCTTTGCGGCCGTGTGGGCTCTCCAAGCAATCTCGGCATGTCTGACTGAGATTAATGTCGTCACGCGGAATTCTGCCCCGCATGTTTCATCCTTGACCTCTCAGGCATCAGCATTTTCGTCCTACACCATGAACGCCGTCCTGGACTCCGCTAGCCGTACGGCCGTGGCATCCGCTAACTCATGAGACTGGAGGATCCACCTTGGGACAGTGAGCCCAACCCTTAACGACTTCAGATGGGAAGGGGTAACGCGTGTCAGTGAGGCGCTTAGTAAAGCGCTTGTCCGGGACCGCTCTGGGCTTCTGGACAGCGTCCCTGAAGTTAGAGTGATCAAGAAACGTATTGCGTGTACGTTTGGGGAACCGAAACTGGTGTTTCTCCTGCTCTCAGGGCCACTCGGTGATCCCTTACTTGGACGATCTCCTAGTCAGGGCTCCTTCTCTGGTGGCGTGTCAACGGAGTCTTACCGTCACTCTGGCGACTCTCCAACAGTTCGGGTGGATCATCAATTTCCCGAAATCCAAGTTGACGCCGACCCAATCACTGACTTACCTCGGGATGGAGTTCCATACCCAGCCAGCGTTAGTCAAGCTACCGTGGGACAAACAGCTTTCTCTGCAGGCGGGAGTGCAGTCCCTTCTTCGGGGTCAGTCACACTCCTTAAGGCGCCTCATGCACTTCCTGGGGAAGATGGTTGCAGCTATGGAGGCAGTGCCATTTGCGCAATTCCATCTACGGCCACTCCAATGGGACATTCTTCGCAAATGGGACAAGAGTTCGGCTTCTCTCGACAAGAACATCTCTCTTTCCCTCGCAACCAAAACATCTCTTCGGTGGTGGCTCCTCCCCACATCTCTGTCCCGGGGGAAAATCCTTCCTACCCCCAACCTGGGCCGTGGTCACCACGGACGCGAGCCTGTCAGGTTGGGGAGCGGTCTTTCTTCACCACAGGGCTCAAGGAACCTGGATTCCAATAGAATCATCCCTTCAGATCAATATCCTGGAGATAAGGGCAGTATATCTAGCCCTATTGGCTTTCCATCGGTGGCTGGAGGGCAGGCAGATCCGAATCCAGTCGGACAACGCCACTGCCGTCGCCTACATCAACCACCAAGGCGGCACTCGCAGTCGTCAAGCCTTCCAGGAAGTCCGACGGATTCTGCAGTGGGTGGAAAACGCAGACTTCACCATCTCCGCAGTTCACATCCCGGGCGTAGAAAACTGGGAAGCAGATTTTCTCAGTCGTCAGGGCATGGACGTGGGGGAATGGTCTCTTCACCCAGACGTGTTTCGAGAGATCTGCCACTGCTGGGGAACGCCGGACGTCGATCTCATGGCGTCACGACACAACAACAAGGTCCCGGCCTTCATGGCACGGTCTCAGGATCACAGAAGCTCTGGCCGCGGACGCTTTGGTCCAGGATTGGTCGCAGTTTCGACTGCCATATGTGTTTCCCCCTCTGGCGATGCTGCCCAGGGTACTACGCAAAATCCGGTCCGACTGCCGTCGCGCCATTCTCGTCGCTCCAGACTGGCCGAGGCGGTCGTGGTATCCGGATCTGTGGCATCTCACGGTGGGTCAACCGTGGGCACTTCCAGACCGCCCAGACTTGCTGTCCCAAGGCCCGTTTTTCCATCTGAATTCTGTGGCCCTCAACCTGACTGTGTGTCCATTGAGTCCTGGCTCCTAGCGTCTTCAGGGTTATCTCAGGATGTAATTGCCACCATGAGACAAGCCAGGAAACCAATGTCCGCCAAGATCTATCACAGGACTTGGCAAATCTTCTTATCCTGGTGCTCTGATAACGGTTTTTCTCCATGGCCGTTTGCCTTACCCACATTTCTTTCATTCCTACAATTTGGAATGGATATGGGTTTGTCCCTCGGCTCTCTCAAGGGCCAAGTGTCGGCGCTCTCCGTGTTTTTTCAAACGCGACTAGCCAGACTTCCGCAGGTCCGCACGTTCCTGCAGGGGGTTTGCCACATGGTCCCACCTTGCAAACGTCCGTTGGAACCTTGGGATCTTAACAGGGTCCTGACGGCTTTTCAAAAGCCGCCTTTTGAGCCGTTGCGGGATGTCTCTCTCTCCCGTCTTTCTCAGAAGGTGGCCTTCCTGGTTGCAGTCACATCACTTCGGAGAGTGTCGGAGCTTGCAGCGCTGTCATGCAAATCTCCTTTCCTGGTTTTCCACCAGGATAAGGTGGTTTTGCGTCCTGTCCCGGAATTCCTCCCTAAGGTGGTATCCCCTTTTCATCTAAATCAGGATATCTCCTTTCCTTCCTTTTGCCCTAATCCAATTCACCAGTGTGAGAAGGATTTACACTCCTGGCCGCTGTTACCTGCACTCAGCTCCAGAGCTGTAATCTGAGCTCCAGCGTCTGCCTGATCTGTCTGCAGCTGTGCTGACCTGACCAGCAATCGCCGGGGAATCCATCACTCGGTGCTCGCTGTTCAGGCTGCACTCTGGAGCTCAGGGGACAGCTCCGGGGTTCAGTGCATGTAACCGCGGCCAGGACTGGTTTTACAGGAGATTCCTCCGGTAGCCAGGCTGACCCGGTATGCAAGTGTCAGGATCCGTGTGACATGCGCATGCCACCCGGATTCTGACTTGCATGGGGGTGAGAGAGCTGAGAATCGCATCAAATCGCAGCATGCTGCGATTTCAAGGAGAGCCCGTGTATCGTCTGGAAAAACAGGGAAATGGAGACAGCCTCATTAGAAACCATTTGCAAGATTGCAAACCGTTTCTCAATGCGAGGGAATTTGCAGGACAAAAACGCTAGTGGAGAAGAGGCCTTAGGCTGAGACCACACGTGAGTTAGCGCAAGTTCTCGCATGACACTCGGCTCACACTCGCAGCACAGCGAGAGCCGAGTGTCATGCGAGTGCAATGCAACTGTGGTCCGATCGTGCGATCAGACCAGTTGCGGAGGGGAGGGCCAACACTGCAGAGGGGAGGAGGAGGGCAGGGCCGGCGCTGAGGAGGGGAGGGCCGGTGCTGCGAAGGAGAGGGAGGGATTTATTTCCCTATCTCCTCCATTGCCGGCTGATGTGAGAATCGCACTGCACTCGCGGTACACCAGTGTAATGCGAGAGCAATGCAATGTTTTAATAGCATACGGAGAACAGTGAAAGCTGGGCACTAATCACTGACCGCTCCACCACACACACGTGGTACTCCTATTACAATCCACCGATGCTGCGGGACCAACTTGCTCCGGTAAAAAAAAGCAATAAACTACTAGAGGTGCTCCTGCCAAGCATAGAACAGTCCACTAGAAAAATTGAGAGAGCAGGGCACTAACTCAGTGGTAGTTTAAAAATACCTTTATTTCAGCATACAGGTTACATCAAAAACGTGGGGGGAGGAGAAAACACAGATGTCCGGCACAACAGATGACGGCCGTTTCGTGCTCAGCAAGCAATTCAACAGATCTACCTAGATAGGGTAGATCTGTTGAAGTGCTTGCTGAGCACGAAACGGCTGTGCCGAACGTCTGTGTTTTTTCCTCCCCCCACATTTTTGATGTAACCTGTATGCTGAAATAAAGGTATTTTTAAGCTACCACTGAGTTAGTGCCTTGCTCTCTCAATTTTTCCAATGCAATGTTTCTCTTGAACCCGTAGACTTGAATGGGTGCAAGTGTAACAGGATTGCATTGCACCTGCAGCATGCTGCGACTGTTTTCTCGGTCCGATTAGGGCTGAGAAAATAATCGCTCATGGGAGCTGCCCCATAGAGTACTATTGGTCTGAGTGGAATGCGATTTTTTTATTGCGTCCCAGTAGCTCCGTATTATTCGCCGTGTCTGCTAGGCCTTACTAAAAAAGTAAAGATAAAGTTAAAAAAAAAGTTAAAAGTATTAAAAAAAAAAAAATTGGGGAAAAAATAAAATTAAATATTCCAATAAATATGTATATTTATGTAATAAAAACAAAAACACTGCACAACTTTGGTATTGCCGTGTCCATAACAATTCGAGCTATAAAACTCTCACACTAGTTAGCCCCTTCAGTGAACACAGTAAAAAAAATAAAAAATGTAGCAAAAACTATGTGTTTTCATCATACACCTGCCCAAAAAAATTGAGTAAAACGCGATAAAAAAGTCACATGTAAATAAACATGGTACAACTGAAAACATCATCTTGTCCCGCAAAAAAACAAGCAACCATATAGCTACATCAGTGAAAAAATAAAAAAAATGTAGGTCTCAGAATACAGCAATGCAAAAACTTTTTTTTCCTAAAAAATAATTTTTTGGGTGTTAAAGCATCAAAACATAAAAAACTATATAAATGAGGTATCCCTGTAACTGTACAGACCCGAAGAATAAAACTGTTTTATCGCTTTTATTTCACAGTAAAGAACATAAAAAAAAAATCTTGAATTTCTGTTTCTTCTTGATTCTGCCTCACAAAGAGTGGATCACAAAGCAATCAGAAAATATGTGGCCCAAAATAGTACCAATAAAAACTCCAATTCATCCCGCAAAAATCAAGCCTTCACATGACTGTCAGCAGAAAAGTAAAAAACTGCAGTCTTCAAAATCCAGTGATGCAAAAACAATCTTTACTTTGTAAAAAGCAATTTTTAGTGTGATAGTCGCCAACAAAAAAAAACACCGCATAAATCTGGTATCACTGTAATCGTACTGCCCTGAGGAATAAAGCCGCCTAATCACTTATACCACAAGATGAATGGCGCAAAAAATAAATAAAGCCAATTCTTCAATCGCTATTGATTTGTTCATTCTGCCGCTAAAAGCTTGCAGTACAGTGCAGCTCATATTTATCCTGCGTTCTACGGTGAGCGCTTACACTGGAGACTACATGTAAATCTCTGAAAAACATGATTCAAACATAATTCTCAAATGAAAATTCACTGTAATGAGGCAGAGAAAGTCACTTTGACCTCTCGTCTGGCCTGTGGTCCGGCAGAGTCCATATTTTTATGCCTTTTTTCAAACGTGCACAAAAGTGCAATCAACAACAGTTTTTGTTCATCATTAAAAAGATGGATACCGCTGAACAAATGGAGTCCAGAGTAACTCTGCTGCCTCATTAGTGAATGGATCTGTGGTGCGTTTCATCTGAATCACGTATCTCAGAGATGCAGTTTAAAACCCCGATGTAAGTGCTCAGCGTAGAGCACAGGATAAAGGGGAACTAATTTAAAATGTTTGCAATCTTTAATTCTGCAACTTTTACTGTGTTTGGACTTTCCAGAGAGTAAATTGTCACTACACCCGTAAATGAATACTTAGAGAGGTGTAATTTCCAAAATTTGGTCACTTGAGGGGGATTTCTTCAGTTCTGCCGCTTAGGGGCTCTGCAAATTGAGTCCGCAAACTATTCTAGGAAAACCTGTGCTCCAAAAATCACATAGCGCTCCTTCCCTCCTGAGCCCTGTGGTGCAGCCAAATAGTACTGTACAGTCACATGTGGGGTATTGCCACATTCAGGACAAATTATGCAACACAATATCGGACCTTTTTTTTTATTTATTACCCTTGTAAAATTTTCAAATCTGGGGTTAAAACAACATTTTAGTGGTAAAAATGTAATTATTTTTCTTTACTGCCAAATAGTATAACATTTTGTGACACACCTGTGGTGTCAATATACTCACTGCACCTCTGGATGAATTAATTGAAAGGTGCAGCTTTTAACATGGAGTCACTTGTGGGGGATTTCTGTGCTCTGCCAATGTGACATGGCAATCGCAAACCAATGCAACTACATCTGATCTCAAATATGGTGCTCCTTTCCTTCTTGACTTTGCAATGTACCTCAAAATTAGTTTTCTTTGTCGCTCCATTGGGAGACCCAGACAATTGGGTGTATAGCTTCTGCCTCCGGAGGACACACAAAGTATTACACTTTAAAAAGTGTAACCCCTCCCCTCTGCCTATACACCCTCCCGTGGATCACGGGCTCCTCAGTTTTATGCTTTGTGTGGAAGGAGGCACACATCCACTCATGCATTCTCAACTTAGTTATGTCGGTTGGAAGAAAAGAGGGCCCCCACGGGGCCCCCGGCATGTTCCCTTCTCACCCCACTACGTCGGCGGTGTTGTTAAGGTTGAAGTACCCATTGCGGGTACAGAGGCTGGAGCCACATGCCGTCTCCTTCACCATCCCTTATACGGCTCTGGGAGAAGTGGGATCCTAAGCGGTCATCCATTTACTGGGACCGTGCTCCATCCGCAGCCCCTGTAGGAACCTGCCGGACCGGAGCCTCTTCAACCTCAGGGACCGGGCCCTGCAACTCAAAGGTACTCTGTGTCCCCATAGGGGACTGTGCAGGGAGCGCACCTTCTTCCTGGAAGCCGCGGCGGCTGCTGAATTCAGGAGGCCGGTGGACTTCCGCGCCGACCGTGCCTGCTTGTCGGGCGCGGTCTCAAATTTAGTCTCCGGCTTCATCGCGGCCTAGTCGCAAAAATCCCGCCCCCGGGCCTGCCTGTCAGGGGTAAGGGCGGGATTACCGACCTGACGTCGGATGTGAGGGCTGGAGCATCCTGCATGTTTCCTCCCCCCTCACTGATCACTGTGGGGACCCCAGATTCCCGCACTTTGCTGGCGCCGCCCACGGCTCCACTCTTTCCCTGAGAGCTCCGGCAGCCATTTTTTGGCATTCTGCCGGTGGAGGATTCTCAGTGAACAGCTCTACAGCTCCGGGGGATCCAAGGCAGGGAATCTGGAGGACACACTCCGCTCGTTAGCGGTCGGTAAGCCACACCGGTCACCCGGTGCTGGTCCCCCTAGGGTGCCGGATTAGATACGTATATATCTATATCTATCTGTTCGGTGGGCTGTATACCCCTTTCCCATATACCCTCAGTGATCACTCTCCTAGGAGACAACAGCATGTCGTCCACAAGGAGCAAAGCTGCTAAGGCACAGGGTTTTTTTGCGGCCTGTACCTCTTGTGGGGCTATGTTACCTGCGGGTTCCACCTACCCTCACTGTGAGCAATGCTCGACCCCTGTTTCGCTTGCTCAGCCGGAGCCTCGGACACTGGTGGGCCCCTCGGCTCATGTAGACCCCCCTGCTCCCCCTGACCAGGCTGCAGGGACAGAGTTCGCCTCTTTTGCTGAGAAACTCTCTGAGTCACTTTCTCAATCCATTGCACAGTCTATGGACAAATGGTCTTCTAAGCTGCTAGAGGCTTTGCAGTCCAGACCGGACCTTTCACAGGCCCCGGCCCCTGTTGGCTCGTCGCCTCCAGGCCCCTCTCGGTCCGCGCCGCAGCGCGCTCCCAGGTTGGCCCCTCGGTCTCAGGCAGAGGACTCCTGCCCGGACCGTAGTCCTAGACCGGCTAAGCGGGCTCGCTGGGACTCTTCCCCGACTTCCTCTCGCTGCTCGGGATCCCAGCTTGAGGACTCTCTGGAGGACGAGGCGGACGTCGCAGCTCAGGGCTCTGACCCTGACGTCGCCCTTAACCTTGATACACCTGAGGGGGACGCCTTAGTAAATGATCTTATCTCGTCCATCAACCAGGTGTTAGATCTCTCTCCCCCGCCTCCTCCTGTAGAGGAGTCGGCGTCTCAGCAGGAGAAACACCAGTTTCGGTTCCCCAAACGTACACGCAATACGTTTCTTGATCACTCTAACTTCAGGGACGCTGTCCAGAAGCCCAGAGCGGTCCCGGACAAGCGCTTTACTAAGCGCCTCACTGACACGCGTTACCCCTTCCCATCTGAAGTCGTTAAGGGTTGGGCTCACTGTCCCAAGGTGGATCCTCCAGTCTCATGATTGGCGACTAAATCCGTGGTGTCGGTTGCAGATGGCTCATCGCTAAAGGATGCCACTGACAGACAGATAGAGCTCCTGGTGAAGTCCATCTATGAGGCCACGGGCGCGTCTTTTGCCCCGGCCTTTGCAGCCGTGTGGGCACTCCAAGCTATCTCGGCTTGTCTGACTGAGATTAATGCTGTCACACGTAATTCTGCTCCACAAGTTGCGTCTTTGACCTCTCAGGCGTCAGCATTTTCATCCTACGCCATGAACGCCGTCCTGGACTCTGCTAGCCGTACAGCTGTAGCATCCGCTAACTCTGTGGCAGTCCGCAGGGCCATGTGGCTGCGCGAATGGAAGGCAGACTCGGCTTCCAAGAGGTTCTTAACCGGTTTGCCGTTTTCTGGCGACCGTTTGTTTGGCGAACGATTGGATGAGATTATTAAAGAATCCAAAGGAAAGGATTCCTCCTTACCCCAGGCCAAACCTAAGAGACCTCAACAGAGAAAGGTTCAATCGAGATTTCGGTCCTTTCGTCCCTCCGCCAAGTCCCAATCCTCTTCGTCCAACAGGCCGGAGAAAGGCCAGAGGAACTCCTATGCGTGGCGATCCAAGTCTCGCCCACAAAAGGCCGCAGGAAGCACTGCCTCCAAGACGGCTTCCTCATGACTCTCGGCCTCCCCTGACCGCATCCTCGGTCGGTGGCAGGCTCTCCCGCTTTGGCGACGCCTGGTGGCCACATGTTCAAGACCGATGGGTGAGAGACATTCTGTCTCATGGTTACAGGATAGAGTTCAGCTCTCGTCCTGCGGCTCGCTTCTTCAGAACCTCTCCGCCCCCCGCTCAGACCGACGCACTTTTTCAGGCAGTAGCCGCTCTAAACATGGAAGGAGTTGTGATCCCCGTTCCCCTTCAGGAACGTGGTCGCGGATTTTACTCCAACTTGTTCGTGGTGCCAAAAAAGGACGGGTCATTCCGTCCCGTTCTGGACCTCAAGCTACTCAACAGACATGTGAGAACCAGACGGTTCCGGATGGAATCTCTCCGCTCGGTCATCGCCTCAATGTCACAAGGAGACTTCCTAGCATCGATCGACATCAAGGATGCTTATCTCCATGTACCGATCGCACCCGAGCATCAACGTTTCCTGCGTTTCGCCATCGGGGACGAACACCTCCAGTTCGTGGCATTGCCTTTCGGCTTGGCGACAGCCCCACGGGTTTTCACCAAAGTCATGGCATCCGTTGTGGCGGTCCTGCATTCTCAGGGCCACTCGGTGATTCCCTACTTGGACGATCTCCTAGTCAGGGCCCCGTCTCGGGTGGCGTGTCAACAAAGTCTATCTGTCGCTCTGGCGACTCTCCAGCGGTTCGGGTGGATCATCAACTTCCCGAAATCCAAGTTGACACCGACCCAATCACTGACGTACCTTGGGATAGAGTTTCATACCCAGCAAGTGTTAGTCAAGCTTCCGAGCGACAAACAGCTTTCTCTGCAGGCAGGGGTGCAATCCCTTCTTCGGAGTCAGTCACACCCCTTAAGGCGCCTCATGCACTTCCTGGGGAAGATGGTGGCAGCTATAGAGGCAGTCCCGTTCGCGCAATTCCATCTTCGGCCACTCCAATGGGACATTCTCCGCAAATGGGACAGGAGTTCGGCTTCCCTCGACAGGAACGTCTCTCTTTAACTTGCAACCAAGACGTCACTTCAGTGGTGGCTCCTTCCCAATTCTCTGTCGCAGGGAAAATCCTTCCTACCCCCAACCTGGGCTGTGGTCACCACGAACGCGAGCCTGTCAGGGTGGGGAGCGGTTTTTCTCCACCACAGGGCTCAGGGAACCTGGACTCCGATAGAGTCATCCCTTCAGATCAATATTCTGGAGATAAGGGCAGTGTATCTAGCCCTATTGGCTTTTCATCGGTGGCTGGAGGGCAGGCAGATCCGTATCCAGTCGGAGAATGCAACAAAATTAGCTGGATCAGAGAATTGAAAAAGGATAAACCCTAAAACATAACGTTTAATATTATGCAGATAAAAGTGAGGACAGCTCACAAGATTAGAAACGACGGTGGCACGAAACCACCCAAACTAAAATTGGGCTATGTATGGTAGGCCCAAACAAACTTAGTCCCAGAGAGGTACCACGGTAGGACTTTCTACACCTTATAGTTGCTGGTCACCACCTGAGACACTGACACACGCAACATCAACAATCAGAACCCCAAACTAGGGAAGATGTATGTCTGTGTGTGTCAAAAAGAGATAGAAACTCCTAGACCATTACGAACCATATGTTTCATAAACCCCACCTTAGGTGGGAACGGTCTTACCAGTCCGGAGATTCGCAGGCATTGAACAAGTGGTTAGAGGTTCAGGCAGGGGGCTGTTTCGCCAGCATGTCTAGATCCCTCTGAGACCTCAACCAAAAATAGGGCATATAATCACCATGCCCACTCCCATTTGGTGGTGATGGTGATTATATGCCCTATTTCTTCAGCGCTCTATTGGGAGACCCAGACGATTGGGGTATAGCTACTGCCCTCTGGAGGCCACACAAAGCACTACATTAAAAGTGCAAGGCCCCTCCCCCTCTGGCTATACCCCCCCGTGGTATCACGGGTTCTCCAGTTTTAGCTTTGTGTGCGAAGGAGGTCAGACATTCCATGCATAGCTCCACAGATTTTAGTCAGCAGCAGCTGCTGACTGTTTCGGATGGAAGAAAAGAGGACACATATAGTGTCCCCAGCATGCTCCCTTCTCACCCCTGGATGGTGTTGTAAGGTTGAGGTACCTATTGCTGGTACAGGGCTGGAGCCTGACATGCTGTTTTCCTTCCACATCCCCTGGTAGGGCTCTGTGGAAGTGGGATCCTGCCGGCCTCTCAGCTCTGATGCCGGGCTCCATCCACAGACCCATTAGAACCTGATGGATTCGGAGCAGGAGTACGATCAGGGACAGGCCCTGCATCATACAGGTACTCTGTGTCCCCGGCAGGCACAGACACACTCCGGGCTGGCTGGGTGTTGTAGTGCGCCGGGGACCGCAATGTTGGAGTTAGTGTCCCTACAGATTACTGGGGGATTGTTTGTGTTTGGGAACGCAGCGCCGACCCCCTCTGGACCGGGCGGCGCTGCTGTGACTTGTGGTGCGCCGGGGATCCGCCGTCCGCGCTTTTACGGCGGCGGCGGTTATAAATTTAGTCCCCGGCTTTTTGGGCCTAGGACGCCGGCAGCTCCGTTTCGTTCCCGCCCCCACCCTGTCATTCAGGGTAGGGGAGAGACGCTGTTCGCTAGCAGCGACGAGGGCTGGAGCCTGTTTTACATGCTCCAGCCCTCTCACTTGGCACAGAGGGAAGCAGGCTTCCCGCTCTTGGCCAGGAACGCCCAGGGCCCGCCCCCCTTCCTCTCTCGAGACGCCGGCAGCCATTACATGCATGCCTGGCTGGAGGAAGGACGCAAGGCTCTGGGAGACCTGGACTAGGGGCTATCTGGCGACCACACACCCGCTTTTTAAGCGGGCGGTAAGCGATTTTTCTGTGCTGGTCCCTCTAGTGCCTCACTGTGTATCAGTGTACTGGGTACAGATATATAGTTATTGTATTACTTGCACTGTGAGGTGCGCTTCTGGCTGCATATCCCAGATCGCTCTGTGGAAGCAGCAACATGTCATCCTCAAAACGCAAGGCGGCCAAGGCAAAAAGGGCTGTGTATACTGCGTGTGCTGCATGTGGGGCTAATCTACCAGCAGGCTCCGATGACCCCCATTGTGTGCAATGCTCCGACCCGGTGCTGCTTCGCCAACCGGAGTCAGGAGAGGTAGCGACCCAGGCTGAGACGCTTGTAAGTTCTGCCCCGGTGACAGGGACAGACTTTGCAGTTTTTGCAGATAATATGTCTGTATCTATGGCAAAAATCCTTGAGACCTTGCAATCTATGCATGGGGCGCAGTCTCTGGGCACGGCGAGGCCTCTGTCCTCAGGTCCCCCTTACTTGGAATGTATCCAGCCCACAGGGGGGTCCCCGGCTTCTCAGGCCGAGGATTATGACTCAGATGATGGCCCCAGCCACCCTAAGCGAGCTCGCTGGGAAAGACCCTCGACGTCTTCACACTGCTCAGGGTCTCAGCGCAATCAGTCTCCCTGTGATGTGTCTGATGAGAGTGATCAGGAATCCACTCCTGGAACCCCTCTCAACCTGGATACCCCGGATGGGGATGCCATGGTAAACGACCTTATCTCAGCCATCAATAGGCTGTTGGAAATTTCTCCCCCAGCCCCTTCAGCAGAAGAGGCGGCTGCGGAGCAGGAAAAGTTTCGTTTCCTTTATCCCAAGCGTAAATTGAGTGCTTTGTTAGATCACTCTGACTTCAGAGAATCAATCCAGAAGCACGACGCTCACCCAGAAAGGCGTTTCTCTAAACGATCTAAAGATACGCGTTTCCCTTTCCCCCCTGAGGTGGTCAAGCGCTGGACACAGTGTCCAAAGGTAGACCCCCCGATTTCCAAACTTGCAGCTAGATCCATAGTTGCAGTGGAGGATGGCGCTTCACTTAAGGATGCCAATGACAGACAGATGGACCTTTGGTTAAAATCTGTCTATGAAGCTATAGGCGCGTCGTTTGCTCCGGCATTCGCAGCCGTATGGGCACTCCAGGCTATTTCAGCTGGCTTAGCAAAAGTGGATGCTATCATGCATCCAGCAGTGCCGCAAGTGGCGCACCTTACCACGCAGATGTCGGCGTTTGCGTCTTACGCTATCAATGCGGTCCTAGAATCTACCAGTCGCACCTCAATGGCGTCCGCCAATTCGGTAGTTTTGCGCAGAGCCTTGTGGTTAAAGGACTGGAAAGCAGATGCTGGTTCCAAAAAATGTTTAACCAGTTTGCCTTTGTCTAGAGATAGACTGTTTGGCGAGCCATTGGCTGACATCATTAAGCAGTCCAAGGGTAAAGACTCCTCTTTACCACAACCCAGAACATCCAAACCTCAGCAGAAAAAGTGGCAGCAGAGGTTTCAGTCCTTTCGAGGTTCGGGCAAGACACCATTTACCTCGTCCAAAGGGACTCAGAGGACGCAAAGAAACTCAGATTCGTGGCGGACTCACACACGCCCCAAGAAAGCAAATGGAGGTACCGCTTCCAAAGCGGCTACCTCATGACTTCCAGCCCCCCCCCTCCGCATCGCCGGTCGGGGGCAGGCTCTCCCGCTTTTCCGGCATTTGGATGTCACAGGTCAAAGACCGGTGGGTGACGGACATTTTGTCTCGCGGGTACAGAATCGAGTTCAATTCTCGTCCTCCAGCTCGGTTCTTCAGAACCTCCCCACATCCAGACCGAGCAGATGCTCTGCTGCAGGCGGTGGATTCCCTAAAAGCGGAAGGAGTGGTTATCCCAGTCCCTCCTCAGGAACAAGGGCAAGGGTTTTACTCCAATCTCTTTGTGGTTCCAAAAAAGGACGGCTCGTTCCGTCCTGTTCTGGACCTAAAACGGCTCAACAAACATGTGCACGCCAGGAGGTTCCGGATGGAAACCCTCCGCTCTGTCATTGCCTCAATGTCCAGAGGAGACTTCCTTGCCTCAATAGACATCAAAGATGCTTATCTCCACGTGCCAATTGCTACAGAACATCAACGTTTTCTACGTTTTGTGATAGGAGACGACCATTTTCAGTTCGTAGCTCTTCCATTTGGTCTGGCGACAGCCCCACGGGTCTTCACCAAGGTCATGGCGGCAGTGGTAGCAGTCTTGCACTCTCAGGGACACTCGGTGATCCCTTACCTAGACGACTTATTGGTCAAAGCTCCCTCTCAGGAGGCATGTCAGCACAGCCTGAATGCTACGCTGGAGACTCTACAGTCTTTCGGATGGATCATCAACTTTCCAAAGTCGATCCTATCACCGACTCAGTCACTAACGTATCTTGGCATGGAGTTTCATACTCTAGCAGCGATAGTGAAGCTTCCGCTGGACAAGCAGCGGTCACTGCAGACAGGGGTACAATCTCTTCTGCAGGGCCAGTTGCATCCCTTGCGGCGCCTCATGCATTTCCTAGGGAAGATGGTGGCAGCCATGGAAGCAGTTCCCTTTGCGCAGTTTCATCTGCGCCCACTTCAATGGGACATTCTCCGCCAATGGGACGGGAAGTCAACGTCCCTGGACAGGAAAGTCTCGCTTTCCCAGACGGCCAGGGACTCTCTACAATGGTGGCTCCTTCCCACCTAATTATCTCAGGGAAGATCCTTTCTGCCCCCATCCTGGGCAGTAGTTACGACAGATGCGAGTCTGTCGGGGTGGGGAGCAGTGTTTCTCCACCACAGGGCTCAGGGGACGTGGACTCCGCAGGAGTCCACCCTTCAGATCAATGTTCTGGAAATCAGAGCAGTGTATCTTGCCCTACTGGCCTTCCAGCAGTGGCTGGAAGGAAAGCAGATCCGAATCCAATCGGACAACTCCACAGCGGTGGCATACATCAACCACCAAGGAGGGACGCGCAGTCGGCAAGCCTTCCAAGAAGTCCGGCGCATTCTAATGTGGGTGGAGGACAGAGCATCCACCATATCCGCGGTTCACATCCCAGGCGTAGAAAACTGGGAAGCAGACTTCCTCAGTCGCCAGGGCATGGACGCAGGGGAATGGTCCCTTCACCCGGACGTGTTTCAGGAAATCTGTCGCCGCTGGGGAGTGCCGGACGTCGACCTAATGGCATCCCGGCACAACAACAAGGTCCCGGCATTCATGGCGAGGTCGCGCGATCAAAGAGCTCTGGCGGCAGACGCCTTGGTTCAAGATTGGTCGCAGTTTCAGCTCCCTTACGTGTTTCCGCCTCTGGCGCTCTTGCCCAGAGTGCTACGCAAGATCAGATCCGAGTGCAGCCGCATCATACTCGTCGCTCCAAACTGGCCGAGGAGGTCGTGGTATCCGGATCTGTGGCATCTCACGATCGGTCGACCGTGGTCACTGCCAGACCGACCAGACTTACTGTCCCAAGGGCCGTTTTTCCATCAGAATTCTGCGGCCCTGAACCTGACTGTGTGGCCATTGAGTCCTGGATCCTAGCATCTGCAGGATTATCTCAAGGAGTGATTGCCACAATGAGACAAGCTAGAAAGTCGAATTCTGCTAAGATCTACCACAGAACGTGGAAGATTTTCTTATCCTGGTGCTTGGCCCAGGGAGTGTCTCCCTGGCCATTTGCATTACCCAAGTTTCTTTCTTTCCTGCAATCGGGGTTAGAAAAGGGCTTGTCGCTCAGCTCCCTTAAAGGGCAAGTTTCGGCACTATCCGTGTTTTTTCAGAAGCGTCTAGCACGTCTTCCTAAGGTGCGCACGTTCCTGCAGGGGGTCTGTCATATTGTGCCCCCGTACAAGCGACCGTTAGATCCATGGGATCTGAACAGGGTACTAGTTGCTCTCCAGAAGCCGCCCTTCGAGCCTCTGAAGGAAGTTTCCTTTTCTCGGCTGTCGCAGAAAGTGGCGTTTCTTGTTGCCATCACATCGCTTCGGCGAGTGTCTGAGCTGGCAGCTCTGTCATCCAAGGCTCCCTTCCTGGTGTTCCACCAGGACAAGGTTGTGCTGCGCCCCATTCCGGAGTTTCTTCCTAAGGTCGTATCCTCTTTTCATCTTAATCAGGATATTTCCTTGCCTTCTTTTTGTCCTCATCCGGTTCACCGGTATGAAAAGGACTTACGTTTGCTAGATCTGGTGAGAGCACTCAGAATCTACATTTCCCGCACGGCGCCCATACGCCGTTCCGATGCACTTTTTGTCCTTGTCGCTGGTCCGCGCAAGGGGTTGCAGGCTTCTAAAGCCACCCTGGCTCGATGGATCAAATAACCAATTCTTGAAGCCTACCGTTCTGCGGGGCTTCCGGTTCCTTCAGGGCTAAAAGCCCACTCAACCAGAGCCGTGGGTGCGTCCTGGGCATTACGTCACCAGGCTTCGGCTCAACAGGTGTGCCAGGCAGCTACCTGGTCCAGTCTGCACACTTTCACCAAGCATTATCAGGTGCATACCTATGCTTCGGCGGATGCCAGCTTAGGTAGAAGAGTCCTGCAGGCGGCAGTGACACCCCCATAGGGGAGGGCTGTTTTGCAGCTCTAACATGAGGTATTTCTTTACCCACCCAGGGACAGCTTTTGGACGTCCCAATCGTCTGGGTCTCCCAATAGAGCGCTGAAGAAGAAGGGAATTTTGTTACTTACCGTAAATTCCTTTTCTTCTAGCTCTTATTGGGAGACCCAGCACCCGCCCTGTTGTCCTTCGGGATGTTTTTTTGTTGTTTGCGGGTACACATGTTGTTCATGTTGAACGGTTTTTCAGTTCTCCGATGTTATTCGGAGTTAATTTGTTTAAACCAGTTATTGGCTTCCTCCTTCTTGCTTTGGCACTAAAACTGGAGAACCCATGATACCACGGGGGGGTATAGCCAGAGGGGGAGGGGCCTTGCACTTTTAATGTAGTGCTTTGTGTGGCCTCCAGAGGGCAGTAGCTATACCCCAATCGTCTGGGTCTCCCAATAAGAGCTAGAAGAAAAGGAATTTACGGTAAGTAACAAAATTCCCTTCTTTTGGTTGAGGTCTCAGAGGGATCTAGACATGCTGGCGAAACAGCCCCCTGCCTGAACCTCTAACCACTTGTTCAATGCCTGCGAATCTCCGGACTGGTAAGACCGTTCCCACCTAAGGTGGGGTTTATGAAACATATGGTTCGTAATGGTCTAGGAGTTTCTATCTCTTTTTGACACACACAGACATACATCTTCCCTAGTTTGGGGTTCTGATTGTTGATGTTGCGTGTGTCAATGTCTCAGGTGGTGACCAGCAACTATAAGGTGTAGAAAGTCCTACCGTGGTACCTCTCTGGGACTAAGTTTGTTTGGGCCTACCATACATAGCCCAATTTTAGTTTGGGTGGTTTCGTGCCACCGTCGTTTCTAATCTTGTGAGCTGTCCTCACTTTTATCTGCATAATATTAAACGTTATGTTTTAGGGTTTATCCTTTTTCAATTCTCTGATCCAGCTAATTTTGTTCAATTACTGTGGATTCAAATTTTGGTATACTGCTATTTACCCCAGTCGGACAATGCCACTGCCGTCGCATACATCAACCACCAAGGCGGCACTCGCAGTCGTCAAGCCTTCCAGGAAGTCCGACGGATTCTGCAGTGGGTGGAAGCCACAGCTTCCACCATCTCCGCAGTTCACATCCTGGGCGTAGAAAACTGGGAAGCAGATTTTCTCAGTCGTCAGGGCATGGACGCGGGGGAATGGTCTCTGCACCCAGACGTGTTTCGAGAGATCTGTCGCCGCTGGGGAACGCCGGACGTCGATCTCATGGCGTCACGGCACAACAACAAAGTCCCGGCATTCATGGCACGGTCTCAGGATCACAGAGCTCTGGCGGCGGACGCGTTAGTTCAGGATTGGTCGCAGTTTCGACTGCCTTATGCGTTTCCTCCTCTGGCGATGCTGCCCAGAGTGTTACGCAAGATCAGTTCCGACTGCCGTCGCGCCATTCTCGTCGCTCCAGACTGGCCGAGGCGATCGTGGTACCCGGATCTGTGGCATCTCACGGTGGGTCAATCGTGGGCGCTTCCAGACCGCCCAGACTTGCTGTCACAAGGCCCGTTTTTCCATCTGAATTCTGTGGCCCTCAACCTGACTGTGTGGCCATTGAGTCCTGGCTCCTAGCGTCTTCAGGGTTATCTCAGGATGTAATTGCCACCATGAGACAGGCCAGGAAGCCTACGTCCGCCAAGATCTATTATAGGTCTTGGCAAATCTTCCTATCCTGGTGCGCTAATAACGGTTTTACTCCATGGCCGTTTGCCTTACCCACTTTTCTTTCATTCCTTCAATCCGGAATGGACAAGGGTCTGTCACTTGGCTCTCTCAAGGGCCAAGTATCGGCGCTCTCCGTGTTTTTTCAAAAGCGTCTAGCCAGGCTTCCGCAGGTCCGCACGTTCCTGCAGGGAGTTTGCCACATAGTCCCACCTTACAAGCGTCCGCTGGAACCCTGGGATCTTAACAGGGTGCTAACGGCTCTTCAGAAACCACCTTTCGAGCCGCTGCGGGATGTCTCTCTATCACGTCTTTCGCAGAAGGTGGCCTTCCTAGTGGCAGTCACATCACTTTGGAGAGTGTCTGAGCTAGCAGCGCTGTCATGCAAAGCCCCCTTCCTGGTGTTTCACCAGGATAAGGTGGTTCTGTGTCCGGTCCCGGAATTTCTCCCTAAGGTGGTATCCTCTTTTCATCTCAATCAGGATATCTCCTTGCCTTCATTTTGCCCTAATCCAATTCACCAGTGTGAAAAGGATTTGCACTCTTTGGATCTTGTGAGAGCACTCCGGCTCTACGTGTCTCGCACGGCGCCCCTGCGTCGTTCAGATGCGCTCTTTGTCCTTGTCGCTGGCCAGCGTAAGGGCTCGCAGGCTTCCAAGTCAACCTTGGCTCGGTGGATCAAGGAACCGATTCTCGAAGCCTACCGTTCTTCTGGGCTTCCGCTTCCTTCAGGGCTGAAAGCCCATTCTACCAGAGCCGTGGGTGCGTCCTGGGCATTGCGGCACCGGGCTACGGCTCAGCAGGTGTGTCAGGCAGCTACGTGGTCTAGTCTGCACACTTTCACGAAACACTATCAAGTGCATACCTATGCTTCGGCAGACGCCAGTCTAGGTAGGTGAGTCCTTCAGGCGGCGGTTGCCCACCTGTAAGAGGGGGCCGTTTTTTTCGGCTTTTTTTATTGAGGTATTCTTTTACCCACCCAGGGACTGCTCTTGGACGTCCCAATTGTCTGGGTCTCCCAATGGAGCGACAAAGAAGAAGGGAATTTTGTTTACTTACCGTAAATTCCTTTTCTTCTAGCTCCTATTGGGAGACCCAGCACCCGCCCCTGTACCCTTCGGGCTGGTTGTCTTTTTGTGTACACATGTTGTTCATGTTGAATTGTTCTTTTGGTTCATGGTTTGCAGTTCTCCGAACATCCTTCGGATTGCATTTACCCTAGACCAATTTATAAGTTTTCTCCTTCCTGCTTTTGCACCAAAACTGAGGAGCCCGTGATCCACGGGAGGGTGTATAGGCAGAGGGGAGGGGTTACACTTTTTAAAGTGTAATACTTTGTATGGCCTCCGGAGGCAGAAGCTATACACCCAATTGTCTGGGTCTCCCAATAGGAGCTAGAAGAAAAGGAATTCACGGTAAGTAAACAAAATTCCCTTCTTCAACCACATTTGGGGTATCAGCATACTCTGGAGAAATTCCACAATAAACTGTATGGTTCATTTGTGCCACCCCGGCGCAGACCGGGGTGCTCGGATCCTGGAGATGTTCGTGGCTCAAGGGGTCCGGGCTCGGCTGACGCTTCTATCTTTGCAAGGGGTTTATTTACAGGGGAGAAGTTCGTGACGCCATCTGCGGGTTGCAGTAATGGGAGTACCACCACTGCCAAAGGTAGTACCGGGACAGATGGTGTTGGGCAGCAAGGTGTTAGTCCCTCCGCAGGTAGGGAAGGCCCCGGACTCTGGGGTTTGGGAGGTTTGGAAAGATGAGAGGCAGGGAGCAGGGTACTCACTGTTGGTAGACGTGGTGCTGGTTGATGCTTGCAACGTAAACACACACACGTTGTAGGTAAAACAAAAGTCTCTGTGTACCGCTGCCACTATGGGGAGCCCATCCAGGTGTCCGCTCCCAATGATGCTGCTTGGTAATCTGGAGCCTGCCTCCGTGCACAATTTAGGTGTTTGTAGATGGTCCCTTGGCTTGAAGCTGTTGGGATGCTCATTATTTGTAGTGTAGCTGTGCTCTTGATGACTGGCACTTAGGATTTCAGTTGGGCTGCTTTATATGGAAAGCCCTATCCCCCGTGTTGTGCTGATGCCTTCAATCTCTGAGCTCTTGGGGAAAGTTCATAAAGAAACTATCCTCCACAGGTTAATTATCAGGACGGATAAACCTGCTCCTGACCTAGGGTCCTGTACCCTGCCGTGCTCTGTACCAGTCCGGTTATTGGGCTTGCTGGTGCCGACGGTCCTCCAAGACTATGTCTGTTCACCCTTCCCAAGTCGCTGCGACTGGTCCTCGACTCCTCCGGTCCCGGACTACCGTCTGCGACCCAATCTAGTCCAGCTCCTCGGCAGCTACTACTCCCCAGCTCCTAACTCTTTGAGGGCTCTCACTCAACTGCAGTCACCCCTCCCACCAGTCTGCCTGACCCCTAGGTGGGTGGCCCTATTCCAGCTAGACCAACCCACTGGTTTGTCTGTTCAGTTCTGGTGTGACGTGTTGATTGGGATTTGTGGTGCGGGTAGTAGAAGCATCACTGAGTGGAACCTGAACCATGGGGAGTAGGCCCTGCATCCCTTGGAGGGGATGCAGTTCCCTGTAGCACCCTGATATATTCAGGGTCGCTACACATTTTCACCTGATACCCTTGTGAAAAAAACCTATCTGGTTGAAGTAACAAGTTTGTGGGAAAAAAAAATAAATGCATTTATATTTTTGGCTCAATTCTGTAAAATCCCTGGGGGTTCGAAGGTGCTCACCAAACATCTATAAATTCCTTGAGGGGTCTAGTTTACAAAATGCGGTCACATGTTGGGGAGCTCCACTGTTGGAGGTCTCCAAATTCGACATGGTGTCCGCTAATGATTCCAGCTAATTTTGCTTTAAAAAATTCCAATGGCGCCCCTTTCCTTCCAAGCCCTGCAGTGCGCCCAAACAATTGATTTCTACCACATATGAAGTATCAATGTACTCAGGAGAAATTGCACAATAAATTTTATGGTACATATGTTCCTGATACCCTTGTGAAAATGCAATATTTTATGGCTAAATTAACAGTTTTGAGTAAAAATGTAAAATTTTCTTTTTTTCCTTACACATTGCTTTGGTTCATGTGAAGCACCTAAAGGGTTAATAAACTTCTTGGATGTGGTTTGGAGCAGAGTGAGGGGTGCAGTTTTTCGAATGGGGTCACTTTTGGGTATTTTCTGTCACCTAGGCCTCTCAAAGTCACTTCAAATGTGATGTGGTCCCTAAAAAAATGGTTTTGTAATTTTTTTTTTCGAAAACTGAGAAGTTGCTGATGAACTTTGAACCCTTCTAACTTTTTAAGTAAAAAAAATTGTTTCAAAAATTGCGTTGATGTAAAGTAGACATGTGGGAAATGTTCTTTACTGACTATTTTGTGTGACATACAGTATCTTTCAGATTTATAGGCATAACATTTCAAATTTTGAAAATTGTGAAATTTTTAAAATTTTTGCCAAATTTCCGATATTTTCCTAAATAAACACACAAAATATGACCTTAATTCTACCACTAACATGATGTCCAATATGTCACAAAAAAGCAATGTCAGAATCAGCACGATCCGTTGAAGCGTTCCAGAGTTATAACCTGTCAAAGTTACACTTGTCAGAAGTGCAAAAAATTGCCCGGTCATTAACCCCTTAACGACCCATGACGTACTGGGTACGTCATGGTGACATGGTGCTAAACGACCCATGACTTACCCAGTATGTCATGGCGAAATCGCGGCCTCGGAGCCCCGGTGAGTGCAATCGGTACACACAAACCGCAGATTCGGGGAGGAGGGGACTTCTGCCTGACCTCAGGAGGGGTGGTGCCTCCTCCCCGGAGCTACGGAGGCTGTGATTGGCTGACGAACACCGCTCAGCCAATCACAGCCACTGTAATGTTCCAGCCATTGAAAATGACTGAAACATTGAAATCCAGCCCTAATCAGTGCAGCTGTAGCACTGATTATTGGCTGGAGCTGGGTGATCGGTGCTTCACCAGCCCCCAGCTCTGATTGGAGAGATCGGCCTTGTGACCGATCTCTCCAATCACCGTGGATCTGGGGCCGTGACGACTCCCCTCCGCTTTACTCCGTCCGTGGAAGCCGAGTGGAGCGATCCCTGCAAGTGCCCTGGTAAGCCCCTGCCCCCAATCCGCTGCAACCGCCGCCGATCCCCCGATCCACTGCCGCCACCGATCCCCCGCCGATCTCCTCTATCTGCTGCAGCCGCCTCCATCTGCCACCGCTCCCCCTTATCAGCCACTGCCCCCTCCGTGAGCTGCTGCCCGCGCTCTCCCATCCTCACCTGTTGTCCCCTCCACCATCTCCCACCCTGTGCGATCTGCCACCGCTCTCCACCATCTCACCTTCCCGATCTGCTGCCCGCTGTCTCACCTCCCCATCTGCTGCACGCTCTCTGCCATCTCACCTCCCCATCTGCTGCCCCCTCCCCCATATCACCTCCCCATCTGCTGCCCTCTCCCCCATCTCACCTCCCGATCTGCTGCACGCTCTCCACCATCTCACCTCCCCATCTGCTGCACGCTCTCCGCCATCTCACCTCCCGATCTGCTGCATGCTCTCTGCCATCTCACCTCCCGATCTGCTGCACGCTCTCCGCCATCTCACCTCCCGATCTCCTGCACGCTCTCCGCCATCTCACCTCCCGATCTGCTGCACGCTCTCTGCCATCTCACCTCCCGATCTGCTGCACGCTCTCTGCTATCTCACCTCCCGATCTGCTGCATGCTCTCCACCATCTCACCTCCCGATCTGCTGCACGCTCTCCACCTTCTCACCTCCCGATCTGCTGCACGCTCTCCACCTTCTCACCTCCCGATCTGCTGCCCGCTCTCTGCCATCTCACCTCCCGATCTGCTGCCCGCTCTCTGCTATCTCACCTCCCTATCTGCTGCACGCTCTCTGCCATCTCACCTCCCGATCTGCTGCACGCTCTCTGCCATCTCACCTCCCGATCTGCTGCACGCTCTCTGCCATCTCACCTCCCCATCTGCTGCACGCTCTCTGCCATCTCACTTCCCCATCTGCTGCACGCTCTCTGCCATCTCAGCTCTCCATCTGCTGCACGCTCTCTGCCATCTCACCTCCCTATCTTCTGCACGCTCTCCGCCATCTCACCTCCCGATCTGCTGCACGCTCTCTGCCACCTCACCGTCCCATCTGCTGCATGCTCTCTGCCATCTCACCTCCCGATCTGCTGCACGCTCTCCGCCATCTCACCTCCCGATCTGCTGCACGCTGTCCGCCATCTCACCTCCCCATCTACTGCACGCTCTCTGCCATCTCACCTCCCCATCTGCTGCACGCTCTCCGCCATCTCACCTCCCGATCTGCTGCACGCTCTCTGCCATCTCACCTCCCCATCTGCTGCACGCTCTCTGCTATCTCACCTCCCCATCTGCTGCACGCTCTCTGCCATCTCACCTCCCGATCTGCTGCACGCTCTCTGCCATCTCACCTCCCGATCTGCTGCACGCTCTCTGCCATCTCACCTCCCGATCTGCTGCACGCTCTCTGCCATCTCACCTCCCCATCTGCTGCACGCTCTCCCTCATCAGCTGCTGCCCCCCTCCCTGATCTGCTACCCCCTCTCACCCTCCCTGATCTGCAGCCTGCTCTCTCCCATCCTCTTCATCTGAAGCCCCCTCCCCCACCTCTCACCTCCCGATCTGCTGCCCCCTCCACCACCTCTCACCCTCCCGCTCTCTCCCATCCTCCGCCGCGCCCTCTCCCATCCTCCGCCGCTCCCTCTCACATCCTCCATCCATCTTTTTTTCCATCCCACCTAGCCCCCCCCTTTTTGCAGCACATCCATGCGTGTGTCCTGACTTTTCTTCGGCGCTCCATTGGGAGACCCAGACGATTGGGTGTATAGCACTGCCTCCGGAGGCCACACAAAGCATTACACTAAAAAGTGTAAGGCCCCTCCCCTTCTGGCTATACACCCCCCGTGGGATCACGGGCTGCTCAGTTTTCAAGCTTTGTGCGAAGGAGGTCAGACATCCACGCATAGCTCCACTGTTTAGTCAGCAGTAGCTGCTGACTATATCGGATGGAAGAAAAGAGGGCCCATACTAGGGCCCCCAGCATGCTCCCTTCTCACCCCATTCCTATTGGCGGTGTTTGTTAAGGTTGAGGTACCCATTGTGGGTACGGAGGCTGGAGCCCACATGCTGCTTTCCTTCCCCATCCCCCTGAGGGGCTCTGAGGAAGTGGGATCTTACCGGCCCCCAAGCCCTGAGGCCGGGCTCCATCCACAGACCCGTAGAACCTGCTGGATACGGAGCTGGGTACCGTTCAGGGACAAGGCCCTGCAACATTCAGGTACTCTGTGTCCCCGTATGGACAGGCCGCGCACACTCCAGACTTGCTGGGTGTGCTAGTGCGCCGGGGACAGTAGCGCTGCGCGCTGGGGTTACAGTCACTGCAGTTTCTCTGAGGGACTTTATGTGTTGGGGACTGCCGCGCCGGCCGCCCCTGGAGCGGCGGCGCGGCTGAGACTTGTGGTGCGCCGGGGACTTAGCGCCGACCGTGCTTTTACGACGGCGGCGCTTATAAATCTAGTCCCCGGCTTTTGCGGCCTAGCTCCGCTTCGTTCCCGCCCCCACCCTGTCAATCAGGGCAAGGGAGAGACGCTGTACGATAGTCAGCGCCGAGGGCTGGAGTCTTATTTACATACTCCAGCCCTCTCACTGGGCACAGTGGGACGCCAGTTCCCGCTCTTTGTCTGCAGCACGCCCAGGGCCCGCCCCTCTCCACAGGACGCCGGCAGCCATTCCTACATGCAGTCTGGCTGGAGAACGGACACAGGCTCTGGGAGACCCAGACAAGGGATTTCTGGCGACCACACACCCGCGTTAAGCGGGCGGTAAGCAGCACATTAGTGCTGGCCCCACTAGTGCCACAGTGTTATATTGGTGTATTTTTTTCTCTATACCATTTATATATATATATATATTGCACTGTAAGGTCGCTTCTTGGCTGTATACCCTATATTGCTCTGAGGAGACGACAACATGTCATCCGCAAAACGCAAGGGTGCCAAGACACAGGCTGTATACGCTGCTTGTGCCGCTTGTGGGGCTGATCTACCGGCAGGTTCCAAAGACCCCCATTGTGTGCAATGTTCGGTCCCTGTGCCACTTCGTCAGCCGGAGTCTATGGTGGTAGTGGCCCAGGCAGAGTCACCGGTGAACCCTGTCCCGGTGACGGGGACAGAGTTTGCAGTTTTTGCTGACAAGATGTCTGTCACTATGACAAAAATCCTAGAGACCTTGCAGGCCAGGCCAGTTACTCAGACCATGGACACTGCTGCGTCAATGTTCCCCGGTCCCCCTCAGTTGGAGTTAATCCGTGCTTCAAGGGGGTCCCAGGCATCTCAGGCTGAAGGCTCTGACTCAGATGACAGTCCCAGGCAGCCTAAGCGAGCTCGCTGGGAGAGACCCTCCACGTCATCACGCGGATCAGGGTCTCAGCGAGAAGAGTCTCTGCGTGATGAGACAGAGGAGGGTGATCAGGAGTCTAATCCTGAGACCGCTCTCAATCTGGATACTCCTGATGGTGACGCCATGGTAAATGACCTTATAGCGGCCATCAATGGACTGTTGGATATTTCTCCCCCAGCCCCTTCAGCAGAAGAGGCAGCTGCACAGCAGGAGAAGTTCCATTTCAGGTATCCCAAGCGTAAACTGAGTACTTTTCTGGACCACGCTGACTTCAGAGAATCAGTCCAGAAACACCATGCTTATCCAGACAAGCGTTTCTCCAAACGTCTTAAGGATACACGTTATCCCTTTCCCCCTGACGTGGTCAAACGCTGGACCCAGTGTCCAAAGGTGGATCCACCAATCTCCAGGCTTGCGGCTAGATCCATAGTTGCAGTGGAGGATGGGGCTTCACTTAAGGATGCCAATGACAGACAGATGGACCTTTGGTTGAAATCTGTCTATGAAGCTATCGGCGCGTCGTTTGCTCCAGCATTCGCGGCCGTGTGGGCACTCCAAGCTATTTCAGCTGGTCTGGCACAGGTGGACTCTATCATACGTCCAGCAGTGCCGCAAGTGAAGTCCTTAACTTCGCAAATGTCTGCGTTTGCGACCTATGCTATCAACGCTGTCCTGGACTCTACGAGCCGTACCTCAATGGCGTCTGCCAACTCGGTGGTTTTGCGCAGAGCCTTGTGGTTAAAAGAATGGAAAGCGGATTCTGCTTCCAAAAAATGTTTAACCAGCTTGCCACTATCTGTAGACAGACTGTTCGGTGAGCAATTGGCTGAAATCATTAAACAGTCCAAGGGTAAAGACTCCTCCTTACCCCAGCCCAGATCAAGCAAACCTCAACAAAGGAAGTGGCAGTCGAGGTTTCGGTCCTTTCGAGGCTCCGGCAAGGCCCAATTCCCCTCGTCCAAAGGGACTCAGAAGGAGCAAAGGGGCTCAGATTCCTGGCGGGCTCACTCACGCCCCAAGAAAGCAACCGGAGGAACCGCTTCCAAGGCGGCTGCCTCATGACTTTCGGCCTCCTCCCTCCGCATCCTCGGTCGGTGGCAGGCTCTCCCGCTTTTGCGACATTTGGCTGCCACAGGTCAAGGACCGGTGGGTAACAGACATTTTGTCTCACGGGTACAGGATAGAGTTCAGTTCTCGTCCTCCGCCTCGGTTCTTCAGAACTTCCCCACATCCCGACCGAGCAGATGCGCTTCTGCAGGCGGTGGGCTCACTAAGGGCAGAAGGAGTGGTGATCCCTGTTCCTCTTCAGGAACAAGGGCAAGGTTTTTACTCCAATCTCTTCGTGGTTCCAAAAAAGGACGGCTCGTTCCGTCCTGTTCTGGACCTAAAGCTGCTCAACAAGCATGTGAACGCCAGGCGGTTCCGGATGGAATCCCTCCGCTCCGTCATTGCCTCAATGTCTCAAGGAGATTTCCTTGCATCAATCGACATCAAAGATGCTTATCTCCACGTGCCGATTGCTACAGAGCACCAACGTTTTCTACGTTTTGTGATAGGACACGAACATCTCCAGTTCGTAGCTCTGCCATTTGGTCTGGCGACAGCCCCACGGGTTTTCACCAAGGTCATGGCGGCAGTGGTAGCAGTCTTGCACTCCCAGGGACACTCGGTGATCCCTTACTTGGACGATCTACTTGTCAAAGCACCCTCTCAAGAGGCATGCCAACACAGCCTGAATGTTGCGCTGGAGACTCTCCAGACTTTCGGGTGGATCATCAACTTTTCAAAGTCAAATCTGTCACCGACTCAATCACTAACGTATCTTGGCATGGAGTTTCATACTCTGCCAGCGATAGTGAAGCTTCCGCTGGACAAGCAGCGGTCACTACAGACAGGGGTACGGTCTCTCCTTCATGGTCAGTCGCACTCCTTAAGGCGCCTCATGCACTTCCTAGGGAAGATGGTGGCAGCAATGGAGGCAGTCCCGTTTGCACAGTTTCATCTGCGCCCACTTCAATGGGACATTCTCCGCCAATGGGACGGGAAGTCAACTTCCCTGGACAGGAAAGTCTCCCTTTCCCAGACGGCCAAGGACTCTCTGCAATGGTGGCTTCTTCCCACCTCATTATCACAGGGAAGATCATTCCTGCCCCCATCCTGGGCAGTGGTCACGACAGACGCGAGTCTGTCAGGGTGGGGAGCAGTTTTTCTCCACCACAGGGCTCAAGGGACGTGGACTCAGCAGGAGTCCACCCTTCAGATCAATGTTCTGGAAATCAGGGCAGTGTATCTAGCCCTACTAGCCTTCCAGCAGTGGCTGGAAGGAAAGCAGATCCGAATTCAGTCGGACAACTCCACAGCGGTGGCATACATCAACCACCAAGGAGGGACACGCAGTCGGCAAGCCTTCCAGGAAGTCCGGCGGATTCTGTTGTGGGTGGAGGACAGAGCATCCACCATATCAGCGGTTCACATCCCGGGCGTAGAAAACTGGGAAGCAGACTTCCTCAGTCGCCAGGGTATGGACGCAGGGGAATGGTCCCTTCACCCGGACGTGTTTCAGGAAATCTGTCGCCGCTGGGGGGTGCCGGACGTCGACCTAATGGCGTCGCGGCACAACAACAAGGTCCCGACGTTCATGGCGCGGTCTCGCGATCAAAGGGCTCTGGCGGCAGACGCCTTAGTGCAAGATTGGTCGCAGTTCCGGCTCCCTTATGTGTTCCCACCTCTGGCACTCTTGCCCAGAGTGCTACGCAAGATCAGATCCGATTGCAGCCGCGTCATACTCGTCGCCCCAGACTGGCCGAGGAGGTCGTGATACCCGGATCTGTGGCATCTCACGGTCGGCCAACCGTGGGCACTACCAGACCGACCAGACTTACTGTCCCAAGGGCCGTTTTTCCATCGGAATTCTGCGGCCCTGAACCTGACTGTGTGGCCATTGAGTCCTGGATCCTAGCGTCTTCAGGATTATCCCAAGGAGTCGTTGCCACCATGAGACAGGCTAGGAAGTCCACTTCTGCTAAGATCTACCACAGAACGTGGAGGATTTTCTTATCCTGGTGCTCTGCACAAGGAGTATCCCCCTGGCCGTTCGCGTTACCTACTTTTCTTTCCTTCCTGCAATCTGGGTTGGAAAAGGGCTTGTCGCTCGGCTCCCTTAAAGGGCAAGTCTCGGCACTATCCGTGTTTTTTCAGAAGCGTCTAGCACGTCTTTCTCAGGTGCGCACGTTCCTGCAGGGGGTTTGTCATATCGTCCCTCCGTACAGGCGACCGTTAGATCCATGGGATCTAAACAGGGTACTAGTTGCTCTCCAGAAGCCGCCCTTCGAGCCTCTGAGGGATGTTTCACTTTCTCGTCTCTCACAGAAAGTGGTCTTTCTAGTGGCGGTCACGTCTCTTCGGAGAGTGTCTGAGCTAGCAGCGCTGTCATCCAAGGCTCCCTTCCTGGTGTTCCACCAGGACAAGGTAGTGCTGCGCCCCATTCAGGAGTTTCTCCCTAAGGTGGTATCCTCTTTTCATCTTAATCAGGATATCTCCTTGCCTTCCTTTTGTCCTCATCCAGTTCTTCGGTATGAAAAGGATTTACATTTGTTAGATCTGGTGAGAGCACTCAGAATCTACATTTCCCGCACGGCGCCCCTGCGCCGCTCGGATGCACTCTTTGTCCTTGTCGCTGGTAAGCGCAAAGGGTCGCAGGCTTCAAAAGCCACCCTGGCTCGATGGATCAAAGAACCAATTCTTGAAGCCTACCGTTCTGCTGGGCTTCCGGTTCCATCAGGGCTGAAGGCCCACTCTACCAGAGCCGTGGGTGCGACCTGGGCATTACGACACCAGGCTACGGCTCAACAGGTGTGCCAGGCAGCTACCTGGTCGAGTCTGCACACTTTCACCAAACATTATCAGGTGCATACCTATGCTTCGGCGGACGCCAGCCTAGGTAGAAGAGTCCTGCAGGCGGCAGTTACCTCCCCGTAGGGGAAGGCTGTCTTTGCAGCTCTAACATGAGGTATTTCTTTACCCACCCAGGGACTGCTTTTGGACGTCCCAATCGTCTGGGTCTCCCAATGGAGCGCCGAAGAAGAAGGGAATTTTGTTACTTACCGTAAATTCCTTTTCTTCTAGCTCCTATTGGGAGACCCAGCACCCGCCCTGTTGTCCTTCGGGATGGTTGGTTTTTTTTCGGGTACACATGTTGTTCATGTTGAACGGTTTTCAGTTCTCCGATGTTACTTCGGAGTGAATTTGTTTAAACCAGTTATTGGCTTTCCTCCTTCTTGCTTTAGCACTAAAACTGAGCAGCCCGTGATCCCACGGGGGGTGTATAGCCAGAAGGGGAGGGGCCTTACACTTTTTAGTGTAATGCTTTGTGTGGCCTCCGGAGGCAGTGCTATACACCCAATCGTCTGGGTCTCCCAATAGGAGCTAGAAGAAAAGGATTTTACGGTAAGTAACAAAATTCCCTTCTTTTTGTTATGTAAACTAAGTAAGAAGTACAAATAAACTTAGTTTAGGGCCAGTAAAATTATACTGTATTAATCGTCAACTACAGTATTTTTTACTGAATATTGTAAGGGTCAGCCCAGTGCCTCACGTGAGAGCGATGCACGAGTCTCACATCGCATCATCCGGCACGGTCGCTCTTTTCCAGACAGCAGTGTGCGGCTGTGCCGGATGATGCGATGCGAGATTCGTGCATCGCTCTCACGTGTGGTACTTGCCATAGTGTCAGTTGCAGGCGCTCATTATTTATTTTTTTTTTAACTGATGTCCGTATTTTTTATTTCGCCAAACTAATTTTTTTGTATGAGGGGGGTCTAGTTTCCAAAATGGGGTCAGATGTGGGGGAGCTCCATTGTTTAGGCACCTCAGGGGGTCTCCAAATGCAACATGGCGTCTGCTAATAATTCCAACCAATTTTGTGAAATGCTGTGAAATGGCGCTCCTTCTCTTCTGAGCCCCGCCATGCGTCCAAACAATTGGTTTTCACCACGTATGAGGTATCTGTGTACTCAGGAGAAATTGCACAATACGTTTTATGGTGCATTTTTTCCTGATACCCTTGTGAAAAAAAAGCTACCTGTTTGAAAAAACAATTTTGTGGTAAAAAAAAAATAAATATTTTCACGGCTGAACATTACAAACGTTTGTAAAGCCTCCAGGGGTTCAAAGTGCTCACTAAACAGCTAGATAAATTCCATGAGGGGTCTAGTTTCCAAAATGGGGTCAATTGTGGGGGAGCTCCATTGTTTAGGCACCTCAGGGGGATCTCCAAATGCAACATGGCGTCCGCTAATAATTCCAACCAATTTTCCTGTGAAATGGCGCTCCTTCTCTTCTGAGCCCTGCCGTGCGCCCAAACAATTGATTTCCACCACATATGAGGTATCTGTGTACTCAGGAGAAATTGCATAATACGTTTTATGGTGCATTTTTCCTGATACCTTTGTGAAAAAAAAAGCTACCTAGTTGAAGCAACAGTTTTGTGGTAAAAACTTTTTTTTTTCTTTTCACAGCTCAACGTTATAAACTTCTGTGGAGCCCCCACTGGTTCAAAGTGCACATCAAACATCTAGAATAAATATTTGAGGGCTCTAGTTTCCAAAATAGGGTCACTTGTGGGGTAGCTCCATAGTTTAGGCACCTCAGGTGGTCAACAAACCCGACATGGCGTCCGCTAATTAGTGCAGCTAATTTTGCACTCAAAAATTCAAATGGCGCACCTTGCCTTCCGAGTCCTGCCGTGTGCCCAAACATTTGATTTCCACCACAACTTTTTTTTTTGTAAATTTTGTTGGAAAAGTGAGAAATTGCTGATGAACTTTGAACCCTTCTAACTTCTTAACGGAAAAAAAATTTGTTTCAAAAATTGCGCTTGTGTAAAGCAGACAAGTGGGAAATTTTATTTAGTAACTATTTTGTGTGACATATCTCAGATTTATGGGCATAAAATTTCAAATTTTGAAAATGCAAAATTTTCGCCAATTTTCCGAAATTTTCACAAATAAACGCAAAACATATTGGCCTAAATTTACCACTAACATGAAGTACAATATGTCACAGAAAAACAATATCAGAATTGCCAGGATCCGTTGAAGCGTTCCAGAGTTCTAACCTGTCAAAGTGACACTGGTAAAAATTGCAAAAAATGGCCGGGTCTTTAAGATGAAAACAGGCTGGGGGCTGAAGGGGTTAAGGTGAAAACCTTGCTCTGGTGTAAAGGGGTTAAAAACATTACATGCCAACCCACCCAACCTCGATAATTCAATCTTATCCTTCTTACAAAATCACACTACTGTATTTCCCTGAAAAAAAGACACTGTCTTATATTTTTTTTGCCTCAAAAAAAGCACTAGGTCTTATTTTTGGGGGAGTGTAATACTAATATAAAAAGACTGACCAGCACATCCACTAGGTGTGAACAGGTGCACACTAAAAATTCAACAGTTACAAAATTTTTCTGCGTGCACCTGTTTCTCACTGAGCACTCCGCCCTCCAGCCTGAGCAGTTTCATTTAGCTGCATCCTACCTGCCCATTACATGGAGGTTTCTTAACCCAGATAGAAGCCTCACACTGTCCCCTCATGGTATTGCTTCCCCATACCACCCCCCACTACCCAATATCTATTCTGTGCCCCCTCACATTCTTCTCATCCCTTATTGCCTCCTCACTACCTCTGTACTCATCCCCCCTCACACCCCATACTGTGTCAGTATACATTTCCCCTCACTCCCCATAATGTATCCACACCCATCCTGTCCACTTGCTTTTCATACTGTGTCCTCAAATTTGCCCCCTCGCTATTTATTCTGTCTTCAAAATGTTTCCCGTTTGCTCCCCATACTATGTCCAAATACATTACCCCTTACCCTCGCTCCCCATACTCTGTATACATAACCCCTCACCCTCTCTCTCTCATACTGTCTATATACATCATCCCTCACCCTCTCTCCCCATACATCATCCCTCACCCTCTCTCCCCATACATTACCTCTCACCCTCTCTCCCCATACTGTCTATATACATCCCCCCTCACCCTCTTTCCCCATACTGTCTATATACATCACCCCTCCCCTCTCTCTCCATACTGTCCATAGATAATTCCCCCTCTCCATCCTCTATCTCACCATTCTGTAGCCATAAGAACTTCCCACTCCCCATTCCTATCCCCCCATACTGTGTCCATATACATTTCCTCCTGCTCACCCTCTCTTCCCCCATACTGTGTCCATACATGCTTCCCACTTCAGCTCCACTGGAGCACTTATTACCAGTGGTATCTGCCACCTATGCACTGCAACGCTGAAGAATGATGTCAGCAGTGTGATCAGCTGACCTGATCACATTACAGCCATCGCTCTGACCCGGAAGTGCCGGCGGTCACCGCTTCAATTGTTCATGTGTCTAAAAGATACAGAGAGAATTGATCAGTAGGAGCTGCGCACCGCACTTCTTCTGAGTCTTGGCTGTCAGTTTGACAGCCAGGACTCAGAATAGCCTGCGCCCGCTACAGGGGCGACAACTGCACCCGGGGCACATGCCCTATCTGCCCCCCAAGATACGACTCTGACTAGTCATGTGACAGAGGGGTGGTTCCAAGTCAGTGGCGCTCATGTGATGTGCCTATTTACATGTGACCCACAACTCTCAGACCGCGGCCCGCGAGCCAGCAGCGCCATCATGGTAATGGCGGTGCATGCTAGCTGGGCCATATTGTCCACATTGTTCGTTGTCAGGGGAGACACCAACAGGCTCAGCGCTCCCTGGAACTAAAATTCTCTGTGAATGTAGAAGGACCATGTATGTATGGACTATACCCATGTTTGCTGACCATATATTGGAAGATATCCCGAACATTACACAAAGTTAGTATATACTAGAACCATACTATAAGATTGACATGAAAAAGAAGGGATAAGCAAATAATAAATCCACCCCATAGGTTATAAATGGAATGATTCCCTATTCAGTGAATTATATTTTCACATTTTAATTTTTTTTTTAAATGCTACCAGTGATCATACTAAAGATACCCCAGGGCCTATAGTATGATAACCAATAACCATATGTGTGGCCATAATTATTGCAACAATTTGATGTAAACAGTAATAATTGCTATTAATTAAACCTTCAAGGTGGTGGTTAATACCGGCCTAAGAACAATATATGGGCACTTACTAATCCAAAGTAGTCAGATTACTAACCCTCAGATTCAAGGGCAATTTTGGCATAAAAATAATTAAGTGTTGAAAATTGTGTAATTACTATTGTGTGGTGAATTTGATGTGACTACTTAATTTAGTTCAATGCCTAGGAACAGTGATCAATATTCTGTGAATTATGTGGTTACTCAAGAAGTAGTGCAATACCCAATATTAATAACTAAAAACCTACTCTTATACAGTAACTGAGGGCTGTGTGCCAGTGTCTGTTCTTTCTATGCTTCCCATAGCTGTGTGTCCTGTTGGGACCCAGTCACTCTCAGCCCTTGTTCACATTGAGGCCTATTTTGACCCATGGTAAGGTTTTAATATTTGAGAGTGTTGGTACTGTCCCACACCTTGTCGCAGTGGGATGGTTTTATGCTTTTTTGGATCAAAAAACAGTGTTTACAAAGTACCCTATGTTTATTTATATGCACTATGCTTTTATTTAGTTACAGTAGGTTATATGTCCATATTATTTATATCTTTGTTTTTTCTTCTTGTCTTATGGCCAGTGTGAACATGAGCTTACAAGCTGCATGTATACCAACTCATACTCCGGCTCACTTTTTTTTCTAGTTAAATAGTGCCCATTCATTAACCCCTTGATTTTTCGGGTTCTTCTTGCTCCCCTTCTTCCGAGATCCACAAGTTTTTTTTATTTTTACATCAATATTGCCATATGAGGGCTGTTATTGCATTTTGGGCAAAATTGTGATTACCAAAAACCATAATTTTGGGCATTTGGAATGTTTTTTGCCGCTATGCCGTTTACTGATCAGATTAATTGATTTTAGATTTTGATAGATTGGGCATTTCTGAATACTGCGATACCAAATATGTGTATATATTTTTTCTTTTAAGCCTTTAATTTTCAGTAGGGCAAATGAGAGTTGATTTGGTATTTTAGGAGTTTTTTTTATTTTATTTTACTTTTTTTTTTATTTTACTAATTCCAATAGGGGACTATAAGGATCAGCAGTCTGATCGCTCATTCATTTCTGTTTATCAGAGCAGCACAGCTTTGAACAGCAGAAATGCTGCGTTCTTGTTACAGCTGCTGCTTTGCCGGCTGTAACAGGACCTATGTTATGATAGTGACTGGAGTCATCATATGACCCGTCGCTACCATGACAACCATAGGCTCCCCATGATCATGTCACGATGTCGGCGGGGAAAGGCGCGATTCCCGCTGCAGCGATTTAAATTGCACTGTCACATTTTGAGAGCGCGATTTAAGTGGTTAAGAGGTGCAAGTGGATCGCGGAACCACCTGCACCTTTAAGCGACACATCAGCTGTTTTAATCAGCAGACATGTGCAGGGATCGTCACTGGCTCACCGCAGCAGCCAGCGGTGATCACTGCTTCATGATTTAGGACGTACCGTTACATTCTAGGTCGTGAAGGGGTTAATACTATTTTGCTATATTAACCATAACAATTTTTGTACAATATCCCATTCTTATCCATGTAATCCAGACAATGTCATCATTAGAACATTTTTCATCAATAGAACCATAATCCCCACAATTCCAAATTCCTCATGTACATTCTTATTATTTTTATTTTTCAGGGGATCCACCCCTACTGCAACTAATTTGTTGTCCCGGGCGAATACCAGCCAGCCCGGTAATCTCAACAGGTAAGTCACCATTCAAATAAATACCAATCTAGGAAGAAGCAAAATAAATTAAAACTTATACATAAAACCAACAAACCATCATTAAAAACACAACATGCTAACCCACCCAATCTCGATACTTCAATCTTATCCTTCTTACAAAAAAGCATACTTCCACGAAAAAAACACACTGTCTTATATTTTTCTCTGACGCCTCATTGGGGGACACAGGACAATGGGTGTTATGCTGCTTATCCATAGGAGGACACTAAGTAGATGCAAAGATGTTAGCTCCTCCCCTGCAGTATACACCCCCTGGCCCAGCCAGGCTACTTCAGTTTTAGCTTAGTGTCTATAGGAGGCACATCTCTGCAGACTACTGCAGCAAGAATTTTTTGTTTTTAGAGGGCGACGGTTTCCTTCGGGGACTGATTTCCCAAAACCATCAACAGGCGGGAACGTGGAGTGTCGCCTCCCTGTACCCCCTCCTGCGACGCTGGATCCTGGGCTGTTACTCACTGGACGACGGGTCTCATGGCACCGATTTTCCAGAGCCCAGAGCAGATGAAAATTTCCTCAGTCCCTCTGGCAGGTTCTGAGTTGATACACGCTCTGCACCAGCGTGACCAGGCAGAGACTGCCATCTCCACATGAGGTGAGATCCTTCCTGACTGGATTCTTTTCCAGAGCCCAGAGCAGATGAAAAACCTCCTCAGTCCCTCTGGCAGGTTCTGAGTTGATACACGCTCTGCACCAGCGTGACCAGGCAGAGACTGCCATCTCCACATGAGCTGAGATCCTTCCTGACTGGATTCTTTTCCAGAGCCCAGAGCAGATGAAAAACCTCCTCAGTCCCTCTGGCAGGTTCTGAGTTGATACACGCTCTGCACCACCGTGACCAGGCAGAGACTGCCATCTCCACAAGAGCTGAGATCCTTCCTGACTGGATTCTTTTCCAGAGCCCAGAGCAGATGAAAAACCTTCTCAGTCTCTCTGACAGGCTCTGAGTTGATACATACTCTGCACCGGTGTGTCCGGACACAGCAGGCATCAGAATCTCCACACTGGAGCTGATATCCCTGACAGGAATTAGCTCTGAGGTGAAATCCTCCCTGACAGGATTTAGAGCAAAGGTCAAGCTCCCAGGACTCAGTGCACTGTTGTTGTGCAGGGCTGGAGGGGGGAAGGGGAGTCCCTTCCCACCATTTTATTATATTTTCTCCTCACACAGTAGCTATGCAGAGCACCGCTCCCTCTCCTTACCGCTCCCTCTCCTTGTGATCAGAGTCTGTGGGCGTCTCTGAGCTTCCTCCTTCCCACAGGAAACATTAGCTCTGCAGAATATTGCTCCCTCGTTACAATCAGAGTTTGTGGCTCATCAGCCTGGGGCTGCAGTCACATGTTTTATGCTTTGCACAACTACAGCAACAACTACCGTGTTTTTCCAAAAATAAGACACTGTCTTATATTTTTTTTGCCCCCCAAAAAAGCACTAGGGCTTATTTTTGGAGGCGTTCTTATTCTTGGAGAAAGACGGTTGAGGGTAAGTTTACCCCCCAAAAAAAGCAGACCCCCCCCACTTCCCAGGAGACTCATACTCACCAGACCAGGACGTCTGTGTGATTCCAAGGTCCTCCTGTGATCTCCGGTCGGTGCTGCACGCCGTCCTACCCTGCTGCTAGCTGACACGCTGACACACACAGCAGATCACAGGCACACCCAGCAGATCACACAAACACAGCAGATCACACACAGCAGATCTCACACACACACACACAGCATATCACACACACACAGCAGATCGCAGATATACACAGCAGATCACAAACAGCAGATCGCAGGCACACACAGCAGATCACACACACAAACACAGCAGATCACACACACACACACAGCAGATCACACACAAAGCAGATCTCAGATATACACAGCAGATCACACACAGCAGATCGCAGGCACTCACAGCCGATCACAGGCACACACAGGCGATCATAGATACACACAGCCGATCGCAGAAAAACACACACACAGCAGATCACATACACACAGCAGAACACACACACACACAGCAGTGCACAGAGGAGAAAAAGAGCACACATAATTCAGGCGCACATCAAAGAATATTGTAATCATATATATTTTTTATTTTTACGAGAAAAACAGTTTATTAGGTCCATGAAAAACACACAATAAAATCATTTAAAACCATACAATACAAGACACGGCCTCTATAAAGTGACTCCGGGATAGTAAACCTAGTCAATATAAGACAGATATAATATCAAAGTTGTACATCAATTGATTCTCCAAACCACAGACCTAAGGTAAGTAGTGATTACTCGCATGCAGAAAATAAGCTCTACTGGTGAGGTAGACAGTTGTATATATATATATATATATATATATATATATATACGAAGTATGACACTATCGTATATGTACTGTCTTATAGATAACCATATCAAAAGACAATGGAGGTATAACCAATACCAGGAACAGTTGATTGGCAACAATATAGCAGTGTGAATTAATCATACAAGTGCATATCAAATATATATAGAGCTTGTATAAAAAAAATAAAATATATATATTTATAATAGCAGCGATTGCTAAATGGATACTACCTGAGAAACCATCAGTATTTAGCTCTAGAAAACAGCACTCTATAAGGGTGATGGTGTGACCAGCAGAAAGTTATTAATGCAGTACTGAAGAGCTGCCACCAGACTGCCTAGATACCTGCTGGCTGCATAAACACCAGATATAGATCACCCAAAAAATACCAAATGTGCACACATGGTCAAAAAAGACCGAGAAAGTCTCATTAGAGAAGTATAATTACCAACCGGGCCCGGTGTATAAGTAGAACTGCATGCACAAAAATATAGGGAGAATATCAAGGCGCAAAAGAGCAAGGTATGCTGTGAAGGTCAAAGTAATCACTACTTACCTTAGGGGTGCTTCACACACAGCGAGATCGCTGCTGAGATCGCTGCTGATTCACGGTTTTTGTGACGCAGCAGTGACCTCATTAGCGATCTCGCTGTGTGTGACACTGAGCAGCGATCTGGCACCTGCTGTGAGATTGCTGCTCGTTACACACAGCCCTGGTTCTTTTTTTTATTGTTTCTCTCCCGCTGATAAGCACACATAGCTGTGTGTGACAGCGAGAGAGCAACAATCCTGAATGTGCAGGGAGCAGGAGCCAGCATCTGACAGCCTGCGGTAAGCTGTAACCAAGGTACACATCGGGTAACCAAGGTGGTTACCCGATATTTAGCTTCGTTACCAGCCTCCGCAGCTCTCACGCTGCCAGTGCCGGCTCCTGCTCCCTGCACACGCTAAGTTAAGCGGTGTGCGCTGGTAACTAAGGTAAACATCGGGTAACCATACCCGATGTTTACCTTAGTTACCAGTGTCCGCAGCTTCCAGACGCCGGCTCCGTGCAAGCGCAGCGTCGCTTGCACGTCGCTGCTGGCTGGGGGCTGGTCACTGGTCGCTGGTGAGATCTGCCTGTTTGACAGCTCACCAGCGACCATGTAGCGACGCAGCAGCGATCCTGACCAGGTCAGATCGCTGGTGGGATCGCTGCTACGTCGCTAAAGTGTGACGGTACCCTTAGATCTGTGGTTTGGAGAATCAATTGATGTACAACTTTGATATTATATCTGTCTTATATTGACTAGGTTTATTATCCCGGAGTCACTTTATAGAGGCCGTGTCTTGTATTGTATGGTTTTAAATGATTTTATTGTGTGTGTTTTTCATGGACCTAATAAACTGTTTTTCTCGTAAAAATAAAAAATATATATGATTACAATATTCTTTGATGTGCGCCTGAATTATGTGTGCTCTTTTTCTCCTCTGTGCATTGTTGTTTTGCACACATTAGGCAGCACTCATTGTGTTACTATAGGCTGTGCACCCCGTCATTTCGTTTACACACACAGCAGATCGCAGATATACACAGCAGATCACACACATCCGATCGCAGGCACACACAGCCGATCACAGATACACACTTCCGATCGCAGGCACATAAAAGCCGATCACAGATACACACTTCCGATCGCAGGCACATAAAAGCCGATCACAGATACACACATCCGATCGCAGGCATACACAGCCGATCACAGATACACACATCCGATTGCAGGCATACACAGCCGATCACAGATACACACATCCGATCACAGACACACACAGCCGATCGCAGAAAAACACAGCCGTTCGCAGACACACACACACATACATAATATCACATCCAGCACTTACGGCCGCAGGGAATGAGAGCAAGTCACGTGTCCGGCCGCAGGTCCTGTTCCTTGCGCTCCACTGCACTGCCTCTCAGGAGAAGAGATCGGTGTCTCTGGATGAGGTATGTATGCGATCTGATGTGCGTGCGATCCGATGTTTGTGTGTGTGATTTGATGTTTGCGTGTGATCCGATGTTTGTGTGTGCGATCTGATTATGTGTGCGATATGACTGTGTGCGATCCGATGTTTGTGTGTGAGATCTGGTGTGTGTGTGTGAGATCTGGTGTGTGTGGGAGATCTGGTGTGTGTGTGTGTGTGTGTGTGTGTGTGTGTGTGTGTGAGATCTGATGTGTGCGGGTGTGTGATCACTGCAGGTCCTGCCGCTCAGTGTCGGGTTAGTGTAATTGCCGGGTGCCGCTGTGTATAATGAAGTGTCCTGCAGTATCTGTATATTTTTTAGCGGCACGGACACTTCATTATTGATCCGGGAGTAGGGCTTATTTTCGGGGGAGGGCTTATATTTAAGCCTTTCTCCGAAAATGCTGGAAATCCCTGCTAGGGCTTATTTTTGGGGGAGGTCTTATTTTTGGAAAAACACGGTATAAGACTTCTAACGTACAGCCTATTATTCAGCCTGCACTACCTGCCACGCTGAGCTACTAGGGGTTGATAGCCCCTCTTCCTTCTGTGAGTGCGGTGCCCCTGTAGCCCCCCCTCCCGCCCCGCCACCACCGCAGCAACTGCTGCCAGCCCAGAGCCTACGGCTCCCAGTCCCCCGGAATGGGCACAGTTCCCAGAACCTGGTGCTGGCTATGCAACATCGTCCTCACACCTCTCGGGGCCCCTGGACAGAACGCAGCCTGATGACACCTCTGTAGAGGGTTCTTCTGATAAGAATCAGCCCTCTGCTTCACCGGTTGCAGATCAGAAAAAGGGCATGACCCCCATGGTTCTCCCTCGGGGGTACACAGATGGGGTTCTCCCACATGTTCCGCGGTCTCTGAGGAGCCGGAGGAAGGGGAATGATGTTTGTACCAGGATGATTCCTTGGTTTCAACCTCCCCGAGCGATTAAGCTGCGATGGACTATCTTATTGCAGCAATCAACCAAACTGTGTTTGTGTGCAGCAATCAACCAAACTGTGCATGTGTGCAGCAATCAACCAAACTGCATGTGTGCAGCAATCAACCAAACTGTGCATGTGTGCAGCAATCAACCAAACTGTGCATGTGTGCAGCAATTAACCAAACTGTGCATGTGTGCAGCAATCAACCAAACTGCATGTGTGCAGCAATCAACCAAACTGTGCATGTGTGCAGCAATCAACTAAACTGTGCATGTGTGCAGCAATCAAGCAAACTCTGCATGTGGAAGATCTCCCATCCACTACTACTGACCACGCGGTCTCCTTTAAAAGGGCGAAGAAACCTAAAAAAAAAAAATAACGTTTTTGCCGGCGCTTCGGTATCCGTAAACTCATGTAGTCTCGGTACCCCTTGGCTTAGCTGTCTCTAAGGGCTGGGCCGATCCTCTCTCGGTGGACCCCCCCCCCCCTCCCCCGGCCTCCCGCCTACCTGAAAGACCCTCCTGTCTTTTACTTGATGGATCCTCCTTCAAGGACCCAACAGACAGACAAGTGGAGCAGCTCGATCGCTCCGCCTTGAGGCCGCGTGTCCCTCTCTCCTTCCGTGTGGATCGCACAGGCATCAGGAATAACAGTTTTCCTCAGGCCCTCACAGAAGTAACAGTTCACATTGCTGCGGCGGTGGAGTACCTCATGCAAGCCTCCCTCGATGCTGCTATGCGCAGTTTTTGCCGCCTCGAATACCATAGCCATCCGTAAGGCCCTCTGGTTCCGATAATGGAGAGCGAACTCTGTCCCTTAGAAGCCTCTCACAGTACTCCTTTCCAGACCAATGGCTTGGCGATCGTCTGCACAGGCTCTTTTTTTCTGACGCCATGGGAGGGAAAGAGTACCTCCCTCCCCCAACTCTAGCCCAGGATGTTTTTTAATAGACACGCAGGGCCTGACCTTCTGAGCCCTCCCCAGGTCCACCTCGTCCTGGCAGTCTATACAAAGACCGAGGAGTCTCGTCCTCCTCCATCTGGGCTGCCGCCTCAGACCACAAATGGGTGCGAGACCTTGTGTCTTCGGTTACCACATTGAATTCCGGACCCGATCCCCGGGTTGGTCTTTTTCTCTCAAACCCCCCAAAGGCTCCAAAACACCATGAGGCCTTCTCCTCAGCAATCCACTCCTCCAAACGGCGGGGGTGATAGTACATGTTCCGGATGACGAGATGGTCAAGGCCTTCTATTCCAACCTCTTTGTGGTCCCCAAAAAAGGACGGGTCAGTTCGACTCATCCTGGACCTCTAACACCTGAGAAAACATGTGCACGTAAGGAGACTCAGAATGGAGTTCCTAGGGTCCATTATTACCTCTATGGTCGAAGGAGAATTCATTGCTTCAATAGCTATCAGGGACGCGTACCTGCACATACCCATCGCCCCAGCTCACCAAAAGTTCCTCCGCTTCACGGTTCAGGACTTCTTTTTTCATTTGTAACCCTACCCTCGGCCCTGCCACAGCACCAAGGGTCTTCACCAAGGTCATGGTGGCTGCCATGAGTGCCCTTCACGCCAGGAGATTGGCTGTTCTGCCTTGCTTGGATGACCTCCTCATCAAGGGCTCAACCAGCGTGCAGATCTCTGTGGGCTCTCTATCCCGCTTAGGGTGGCTTCTGACTCCAGTCAAATCATCCCCGCTCCCGTCAAAATCCGTCACCTCCCTGGGCATGTTCCTGGACAGCCTTCGGGGCTTGATATTGCTCCCTCAAAACAAGGTGACCGCTCTACAACAAGCGGTACACTGCCTTCTACTCTTGTACTCCTCTCGCTCCATACGATTCAGTATGAGAGTGCTAGGTAGGATAGCGGCGGCTATAGAGGCAGTGCCGCTCGCTTAGCCACACACCGACTGCAGCTTGCGCTTCTAGCTGACTGGGACAAGAGCCCCCTTTTCCCTGGATGAATTTTTTCACCTGACTCCTTCAGTCAGGTATGTGCTTTGCTGGTGGCTTCGGCCCTCTTCCATATTGAGAAGGAGATTTTCTCTCCCAAGTGGACTGGATACTCCTGACCACGGATGCCAGCCTCTTAGGCTGGGGAGCAGTGTACTGGCTCCACACCGCTTGAGGACGTTGGATGCCCCAGGAGTCTTCCCTTCCCAGAAATCATCCTGAAAGTCAGCGCGATCTTTCTCGCGCTCAGGTCGTTCCTCCATCTGCTAGCAGGTCGTCTGAGTCGAGTCCAATTTGACAATGCAACAGCTGTGGCCTATGTCAATCGGCAGGGAGGTACCAGCAGCAAGACAGCTTATCTCAAGGTCCTCAGGATCCTCACCTGGGCCGAATCGACTGGGTTTGTGATTTCACCGGTACACATACCGGGAGTAGAGAACTGGGCGGCGGACCTTCTAAGTCGCCAAGGCCTAGCCGCCGGAGAGTGGTTTCTCCACCCAGAAGTGTTCTCACACATCTGCTCTCGCCGGGGTACGCCGGACGTGGGTTTAATGGGCTCAAGGTTGAACGCAAAGGTACCCGCGTTCTTAGCCAGGTCACGTGATCAACAGTCCATCAGCGCGGATGCTCTACTCTCCTGAAGTCGCTTCTGTCTACCTTACAGGTTTTTCGGTACAATTGCTCATGGCGCCTCTTAAGCATCCCAGACCTGCTGACCCAAGGCCCATTTCCCATCAGAACTCCAGAGCCCTTAAGATGACGACCTGGCCATTGAGACCTGGACTTTAAAAAGAGCGAGATTCTCTCCCGCGGTCATCTACACCATGATCAGTGCCCGAAAGCCGGCCTTCATCCTGTATTTGCCACCGCACATGGAAAAGTTCCTTTCCCGGTGCAGGGAATCCAATGTCCAACCTATGCCTCTGGCGATCCCCAGAATCTTTGTTTTCTTTTTTGCAGTCAGGTTGCAAAAGGGGTTGGCCCTCAGCTCCCTTAAGGGGTAGGTTTCATCTTTCTCAATATTCTATCAATGCCGGCTAGCTTGCAATCCGCAAGTCCAGATTTTCCTCCAGGGCGTTTCCCATCTAGTCCCACCGTACAAATGGTCGCTGGACCCATGGGACCTCAATCTCATTCTGGACGGTCTCCAGAGGACCCCCTTTGAACCTCTTAAGGAATCTTCTCTTGCTCTTCTCACCTGGAAGGTAACATTCTTAGTGGCGATTACGTCCATCAGACAAGTTTTGGAACTGGCAGCACTCTCTTGCCGCGAACCCTTTCTGATCTTTCATCAGGGTAAGGTAGTTCTACCCAGTCCCCCCTCCTTTTCCGGATTTTCTTCCAAAGGTTACTTCCCCGTTTCATTTGAACGAGGACATTGTTCTGCCTTTCTTTTTGTCCACACCCAGTCCATAGGGTGGAAAGGTCTCTACATTCGCTAGACCTTATGAGGGCTCTCCGATATTACATACCCAGGACAGCCTCTTTAGGAACATGGACTCCTTGTTCGTCATTCCTGAAAGGCCTAAGAAAGGACAGGCAGCTTCATAGGCAACGCTGGCTCGCTGGATTCGCTCTGCGATCCAGGAGGTCTACCACTTGCAACTCAAGCCCATTCCTAGTGGGCTGCGGACTCCTTCCACGCGAGCAGTTAGCGCCTCTTGGGCCATCAGGCTTCAGTGGAACAGAGGTGGAAGGCCGCGACCTGGTCTAGCCTGCATATTGTTTCAAAGCATTACCGAGTTCATACCCAGGCTTCGGCTGAGGCGAACCTAGGTAGGAAAATTCTGGAAATGACAGTGGAGCACCTATCTCAGTAGGCGCTCCTGGCTATCTGGGACTGGTTCCTAGTCCTTGGGTTGCATTGTTTATTGTTTACCCACCCAGGGACTGCTTTAGGACGTCCCATGGTCCTGTGTCCCCCAATGAGGCGTTAGAGAAAAACAGATTTTTGTGTACTCACCGTAACATCGTTTTCTCTTAGCCATCATTGGGGGACACAGCACCCTCCCTGTTGCCCTGTTGGGCCTTAGTTTTTTCTCTTAGTACCTTTTTGTTATGAGCATTCCCTCGTGTTTTTTGTTACTTGTTCTCCTACTGCTTGTGTACTAAAACTGAAGTAGCCTGGCTGGGCCAGGGGGTGTATACTACAGGGGAGGAGCTAACATCTTTGCATCTACTTAGTGTCCAACTATGGATAAGCAGCATAACACCCATGGTCCTATGTCCCCCAATGATGGCTAAGAGAAAACGATTTTACGGTGAGTACACAAAAATCCGTTTTTTTTGCCCCCAAAAAAGCATAAAAGACTGTCCAGCACATCCACTAGGTACTTTGAACAGGTGCACGCTGAAAATGTTACAAAAAAATATGCACAGCAGCAGTCAGAAAAACTAAAATATGCAAATTCGTGTAATCACGGCAGCCTACAACAAGGTGTATCTCTTTTTGCCGGGACCCTATCCTAATACGCCTTTATCTGGGTTAAATAACCTACATGTAATGGACAGGTAGCATCCAGCTAAATAAAAAGCTCAGGCTGGAGTGCGGAGGAGTGTTCTGTCAGAAAGGAATGTAATACTAATATAAAAAGACTGACCAGCACATCCAATAGGTGTGAAAAGTTGCACGCTGAAAATTCAACAAAGTTGCAAAAATTTTCTGCATGCACCTGTTTATGACTGAGCACTCTGCCCTCCAGACTGAACGTTTTCATTTAACTGGATCCAACCTGCCCATTTCATGTAGTTTTTTTTTAGCCCAGATGCAGGAGTTTTTGGAATGAGTCCCGGCAAAAATAGGTATGCCTTGTCGTCGGTTATTGGCCCTTCCCAGCTTAAAAATAGCAGGCTGCAGCCACCCCAGAAGTGGCACATCCTTTAGATGCACCAATCCTGGCTCTTCTCCCCTGCTCATCCCGTTGTCCTGGTGTGGTGGCAAACGGGTTAATATAAGGGGTTGATACCAGCTCTAATGTTACCTTGCATCAAGCCCTGGGGTTAGTAATGTTACAGCATCTATCAGATACCCGACATCACTAACCTAGTGAATAATAATAAAAAAAATTAGACTACAAATATGTTTTTTATTTGAAAACACATTCCCTTTTTCACCAATTTATTAAAAAAAAGTCTGATGCCTTGTAATCCATTTTGGAGGTCCCACGACAACTCTGTGTTCCAGGATATGAAGGCGCAGGGAACGTATTCAACATTTCTTCGTCGCTCCATTGGGAGACCCAGACGATTGGGTGTATAGCTACTGCCTCCGGAGGCCACACAAAGCATTACACTAAAAAGTGTAAGGCCCCTCCCCTTCTGGCTATACACCCCCAGTGGGATCACTGGCTCACCAGTTTTCGGCTTTGTGCGAAGGAGGTCAGACATCCACGCATAGCTCCACTGTTTAGTCAGCAGTAGCTGCTGACTATATCGGATGGAAGAAAAGAGGGCCCATATGGGGCCCCCAGCATGCTCCCTTCTCACCCCACTGGTGGTTTGTAAGGTTGAGGTACCTATTGCTGGTACGGCGGCTGGAGCCCACATGCTGTTTTCCTTCCCCATCCCCCTGAGGGGCTCTGAGGAAGTGGGATCTTACCGGCCCCAAAGCCCTGAGGCCGGGCTCCATCCACAGACCCATTGAACCTGCTGGATGTGGAGCGGGAGTGCCGTTCAGGGACATGGCCCTGCACCATTCAGGTACTCTGTGTCCCCGTACACACAGGCACAGCACACTCCAGACTTGCTGGGTGTGCTAGTGCGCCGGGGACAGTAAAGGGTTACAGTCACTGCAGCCTAGCTGAGTGACTTTATTTATTGGGAACTACCGCGCCGGACGCTCCGGGAGCGGCGGCGCGGCTGGGACTTGTAGTGCGCCGGGGACTTAGCGCCGACCGCGCATTTACGGCGGCGGCGCTTATAAATCCAGTCCCCGGCTTTTGCGGCCTAGCTCCGCTTCGTTCCCGCCCCCACCCTGTCAATCAGGGTAGGGGAGAGACGCTGTACAATCAGCAGCGCCGAGGGCTGGAGCCTTATTTACATGCTCCAGCCCTCTCACTGGACACTGTGGGACGCCGGTTTCCCGCTCTGACTTGTGGAGAAGGACGCCGGCAGCCATTACTGCAGTCCGAGCTGAGAGAACGGACTCTGGGCAACCAGGCACAGGACTAGGGCGACCACACACCCGCTTATAGGCGGGCGGTAAGCGGCACCTGAAGTGCTGACACTAAATACCGCAGTTTGTCCATTTGTATTTTATGCTTACACTGCATAGGTCGCTATTTTGGGCTATATGCCCTCTTAGATGGCGACACATCAGCAGCAGGAAGGCATGGGTGCTAAGGCACAGGCTTTCTATGCTGCTTGTATTGCACGTACTGAAGTGTTCATGTGTATTTATGCTTGTATGCTATACACTGCACTGTACGGTCGCTAGTCTTGGCTATATTCGCCATACAATGGCTAGACTACAGCAGCAGAAAAGCAAGGGTGCTGAGGCACAGGTTTTTTTCTATGCTGCTTGTATTGCAGGTGTTGCAGTGTTCATTTGTACTTATGCTTGTATGCTATACATTGCACTGTATGGTCGCTATTCTGGGCTATATTCCCCTAGACGGCTAGTCTACAGCAGCAGAAAAGCAGGCTTTCTATGCTGCTTGTATTGCATGTGCTGCAGTGTTCATTTGTACTTTATGCTTGTATGATATACATTGCACTGTACGGTCGCCATTCTGGCTCTATAAGTCGGCAGCAGCATATAAGCAACACAGGCTTTCGATGCTGTTTTTACTGCATGTGATACTGTTCCACGGCACTGAACCCCATTGTGTGCAATGCTCCCCTGTAGCACTTGGTCAGCCGGGGTCTCTACTTGACGTGGCCAAAAGAACCACCTCTCAACCCTGTCCAAGGACAGGGACGGAGTTGCAATGGGATAGAGACTTGCAGTCCGGACAGGCCATGGGCAATCTGGATCATTGCTCCCTGGCCACCCTCATTTGGAATAAAATCGGTGCTCCGGGGGGGGTCCCAGGAAAACTCTCTGTATGATGAGGCAGACGTAGCTCATCAGGACTTTGATCCTGACACCGCTCTCACTCCGGATACACCGGATGGTGACGCCATAAGGACTGATCCTATAGCGTCCATCAATGGAATGTTGGATCTTTTCTCCCTCAGCTCCCCCAGGGGAGGAGTCAGCTTCACAGCAGGAGAAGTCCCATTTTCAGTAGCTCAAACGTATATTGAGTATTGTTCTGGCCACGCTGTCTTCAGAGAAGCAGTCCAGGAACACCACGCTTCCCAGATAAGCGTTTTCTCCAAACGTATTAAGGATACACGTTATCACTTTCCCCCTGACGTGGTCAGGCGTTGGACCCAGGGTCCAAAGGGGGATTCTCCAATCTCCAGGCTTGCGGCTAGAGCCATAGTTGCAGTGGAGATGGGACTTCACTTACAGATGCCATTGACAGACAGATGGACTCTGGTTGAAATCTGTCTATGAGGCTATCGGCGTGTCGGTTGCTCCGGCATTCACAGCCGTATGGGCACCCTAAGCTTTTCAGCTGTTCTTGCGCAGCTGGTCTTGAGCACATGTACATCTGTGCCGCAGGGGCGTCCGTAACCTCGCAATGTCTGCATTGCGACTTACCCTATTAATGCTGTCCTGGAAGGACAGTCGAGGTTTCGGTCCTTCCCAGGCTCGGGCAGGTCCCAATTGTCCTCGTCCAAAACGGCTGAAAAGCCTCAGAGGGGCTCAGCTTCCGGCCGGGCTCAATCACGCCCAAGGAAGGCAGCCGGAGGAACCGCTACCAAGGCGGTCTCCTCATGACTCTCAGCTCTCTCATCTCTCCGCATCCGCGGTTGATGGCAGACTCGCTCGCCTTTGGCGACATTTAGCTGCCACAGGTCACAGACCGGTGGGTGGGGGACAGTGTGCCCACGTGCACAGGACAGAGTTCTGTTCTCGTCCTCCGACTCGATTCTTCAGAACGTCCCCACCTCCCCACCGAGCAGATGCTCTTCTGCAGGCAGAAGGAGTGGTAATCCCGGTTCCTCTTCAGGAACAAGACACGGTTTTTCTCCAAACTGGTTGTGGTGCCAAAAAAGGATGGCTCTTTCCGTTCCGTTCTGGACCTAAAACTGCTCAACAAGCACGTGGAGGCCAGGCGGTTCCGGATGATACCCTCCGCTCCGTCATTGCCTCAATGTCTCAAGGACTAGCATCAATAGACATCAAAGATGCTTATCTCCACGTGCCGATTGCTACAGAGCACCAATGTTGTTCTACGTTTCGTGATAGGAAACGACCATCTTCAGTTCGTAGCTCTGCCATTCGGGCTGGCGACAGCCCCACGGGTGTTCGCCAAGGTCATGACGGCAGTGGTAGCAGTCTTGCACTCACAGGGACACTCTGTGATCCCTTACTTGGACGATCTACTTGTCAAGGCACCCTCTCAAGAGGCATGCCAACTCAGCCTGAATGTTGCGCTGGAGACTCTCCAGACGTTCGGGTGGATCATCAACTTCTCAAAGTCAAACCTGTCGCGACCCAATCACTAACGTATCTTGGCATGGAGTTTCATACCCTCTCAGCGGTAGTGAAGCTTCCGCTGGACAAGCAGCGGTCACTACAGACTGGGGTGCAGACTCTCCTTCAAGGTCAGTCGCACTCCTTAAGACGCCTCATGCACTTCCTCGGGAAGATGGTGGCGGCAATGGAGGCGGTTCCGTTTGCGCAGTTTCATCTGCGTCCACTTCAATGGGACATTCTCCGCCAATGGGACGGGAAGTCAACATCCCTGAACAGGAAAGTATCCCTTTCTCAGACGGCAAGGACTCTCTGCAATGGTGGCTTCTTCCCACCTCATTATCACAGGGAAGATCTTTCCTACCACCGTCTTGGGCGGTGGTCACGACAGACGCGAGTCTGTCAGGGTGGGGAGCGGTTTTTTCTCCACCACAGGGCTCAGGGTACGTGGACTCAGCAGGAGTCCACCCTTCAGATCAATGTTCTGGTAATCAGAGCAGTGTATCTTGCCCTACTAGCTTTCCAGCAGTGGCTGGAAAGAAAGCAGATCCGAATTCAGTCGGACAACTCCACAGCGGTGGCATACATCAATCACCAAGGAGGGACACACAGTCGGCAAGCCTTCCAGGAAGTCCGGCGGATTCTGATGTGGGTGGAAGCCACGGCCTCCACCATATCCGCAGTTCACGTCCCCGGCATAGAAAACTGGGAGACAGACTTCCTCAGTCGCCAGAGCATGGACGCAGGGGAATGGTCCCTTCACCCGGACGTGTTTCAGACAATCTGTCGCCGCTGGGAAAGGCCGGACGTCGACCTAATGGCGTCCCGGCACAACAACAAGGTCCCAACCTTCATGGCACGGTCTCGCGATCAAAGAGCGCTGGCGGCAGACGCCCTAGTGCAAGATTGGTCGCAGTTCCGGCTCCCTTATGTGTTTCCACCTCTGGCACCCTTGCCCAGAGTGCTACGCAAGATCAGATCCGATTGCAGCCGCGTCATACTCGTCGCCCCAGACTGGCCGAGGAGGGCGTGGTATCCGGATCTGTGGCAGCTCACGGTCGGCCAACCGTGGGCACTACCAGACCGACCAGACTTACTGTCCCAAGGGCCGTTTTTCCATCGGAATTCTGCGACCCTGAACCTGACTGTGTGGCCATTGAGTCCTGGATCCTAGCGTCTTCAGGATTATTCCACGGGGTCGTTGCCACCATGAGACAGGCTAGGAAGCCCACGTCCGCTAAGAACCACAGAACGTGGAGGATATTCTTATCCTGGTGCTCTGCTCAGGGAGTGTCTCCCTGGCCATTTGCATTGCCTACCTTTCTTTCTTTCCTGCAATCTGGGTTAGAAAAAGGTTTGGCGCTCGGCTCCCTTAAAGGTCAGGTATCGGCGCTATCCGTCTTTTTTCAGAGGCGTTTGGCACGCCTTCCTAAGGTGCGCACGTTCCTACAGGGGGTTTGCCATATCGTTCCCCCGTACAAGCGGCCGTTAGATCCATGGGATCTGAACAGGGTACTAGTTGCCCTCCAGAAACCGCCCTTCGAGCCTCTGAGGGAGGTTTCACTTTCTAGACTATCCCAGAAAGTGGCTTTTCTGGTAGCGATCACATCTCTTCGGAGAGTGTCTGAGCTGGCAGCGCTGTCATCCAAGACTCCCTTCCTGGTCTTCCACCAGGACAAGGTAGTGCTGCGCCCCATTCAGGAGTTTCTCCCGAAGGTGGTATCCTCTTTTCATCTTAATCAGGATATCTCCTTGCCTTCGTTTTGTCCTCATGCAGTTCATCGGTATGAGAAGGATTTACATTTGTTAGATCTGGTGAGAGCACTCAGAATCTACATTTCCCGTACGGCGCCCTTGCGCCGTTCGGATGCACTCTTTGTCCTTGTCGCTGGTCAGCGCAAAGGGTCGCAGGCTTCTAAGGCCGCCCTGGCTCGATGGATCAAGGAACCAATTCTTGAAGCCTACCGTTCTGCTGGGCTTCCGGTTCCATTAGGGCTGAAGGCCCATTCTACCAGAGCCGTGGGTGCTTCCTGGGCATTATGACACCAGGCTACGGCTCAACAGGTGTGCCAGGCAGCTACCTGGTCGAGTCTGCACACTTTCACCAAACATTATCAGGTGCATACCTATGCTTCGGCGGACGCCAGCCTAGGTAGAAGAGTCCTGCAGGTGGCAGTTGCCTCCCCGTAGGGGAGGGCTGGCTTCGCAGCTCTAACATGAGGTATTTCTTTACCCACCCAGGGACAGCTTTTGGACGTCCCAATCGTCTGGGTCTCCCAATGGAGCGACGAAGAAGAAGGGAATTTTGTTACTTACCGTAAATTCCTTTTCTTCTAGCTCCTATTGGGAGACCCAGCACCCGCCCTGTTGTCCTTCGGGATTTTTGGGTTGTTTCGGGTACACATGTTGTTCATGTTGAACGGTTTTTCAGTTCTCCGATGTTACTCGGAGTGAATTTGTTTAAACCAGTTATTGGCTTTCCTCCTTCTTGCTTTTGCACTAAAACTGGTGAGCCAGTGATCCCACTGGGGGTGTATAGCCAGAAGGGGAGGGGCCTTACACTTTTTAGTGTAATGCTTTGTGTGGCCTCCGGAGGCAGTAGCTATACACCCAATCGTCTGGGTCTCCCAATAGGAGCTAGAAGAAAAGGAATTTACGGTAAGTAACAAAATTCCCTTCTTTCTGGAAGCGCAAGCATTCCATTTGAGCAGTGTGGTTGCAGTGACCTGAGAATACTGCACTCACATTGCCCTGGTCCAACCAAAAGCAGAGTGACCTGCAGTAACCTTATTCCAGAATAAGGGGGGCACACTCAGGGAACACATCTCCTATTTTCTGGAAGTGCAGCACTGCATGTTAGGAGTGTGGGTGCATTGACCTGAGAATACTGCACTCACACTACCCCGGTCCAACTGAAGGCAGTGTGAGCTGCAGTAACATCACTGCGTTGCGCACAGTGAGCCGGCTGAGAGCCTCTCTGCACATGCGGCCATCATTTTTCTCGGACATGTACCGCCCCAGCAGCGATTGAACCACTCGGATCCGGGTGTCGCTACTCTTGGCTCGAGGGTCTCCGGACCCGGGGGCTTGGGATCACTCCGAAACGTGATGGGGGCTTATTTACAGGGGAGTTAGATAGTTTGTGATGCCACCCGTGGTGTGCGGTAATAGGGAGTACCACCGCTGCCGTTGGGAGTACTCGGGGCGATAAAATGGGGCAGCCAGATAACGTTACCCTCCACGGGTAGGGAAAGGCCCCGGGACCATGGATGGTGGGATGGATTGCAGGGGAAGCGCAGGCTTGCTGGTAGCGGTGGTTAATCAGGTACTCACTCAAAAGGAAAGCAGACACTGACAACGTAGTAAACCAAGTCTCTGGGTGTCGCTGCCCTCTTGGGAGGAGCTCGTCTGGGTTCCATCTCTTGCAGCACTACCTGGTGGTCCATAACCTGCCTGTGTGCACAGAATTGAAAGTGTTCAGGTGGCCCGTAAGCTTGGAGCTGTCCGTGCCCTGCTCCCTACTATGGGTAGCAGAGGAGCTTGTGTGCCGCCCCCGTGGAAGCAGCCGGGCTGCTCGGATCCGGATCCGCAGTGGCTCGATGGGTCTCCGGACCCGGGGGTCGTGCAGCCACTCGAATAAAAGGGGGTATTTATAGGGGATTGTGATAGTTCGTGACGCCACCCGTGGTTTGTGGTAATCTGAGAGTACCACTGCTGCTGTTGGGAGTACCCGGGGGTGAAGACAGGGGGAAGCCAGATGTTAGGACCCTCCACGGGTAGGGGGGATGCCTCGGGACTCAGTGATAGTGCTTGGGGAGTGCCGTGGGGAGTGAAGGGGGTCCCTTATGTACTCACTCAGTCCATAAAGCTGACACCGACAACCAGATAAACCAAAGTTCTGTACACCGCTGCCAATGAGGGGAGCTATTTTGGGTCCCGTCCCCAGTGGTGCTGTCTGATGGTCTGTAACCTTCTTCTTGGCACTTTGTTCACTTTTCTGGTGGTCCTGGTAGCTTGAAACTAGCCGGGTCCTGCTCCGCAGTATGGCTAACTGTGGGAGCTTGCTCTCAGGGTTCACGCTTGGGATTTTCTGGACCGTTTTGTGGAAAGTCCTATCCCCCTCGTTGCGCTAGTACCCCGATTCTGGAGCGGGTGGAGAGCGGATCTTGAAGGCTCCGTTCTCGTCGGGCTAATTGTCAGGTTGCCTGAAGCTCCTTCCTGACCTAGGGTCCACGTACCCCGTCGTGCCCTGGGCCCGGCCCGGGAGATGGTACAAGGCCGCCGGCTGCTCCCTCGGCAGTACCGTGCCCCTTATCACGATCCCCATGCGACCGGGAGTCCAGCTCCTACTAGGTCCAGACCACCGTCTGTTACCTAGTGACTTCCAAGGAGCCCAGCTCCTGACCTCCTCTCTCACCGAGAGCTACTACTCAACTTCTCTTCTGGAAGCTCCCACTCCCCAGCTCCTCTCTCACTGGGATCTACTTCTGTTCTGAACTGCTCCTGACACTCCTGACCTCCCCTTAACCAACCCCCCCAAGTTGGCGACCCTATTCCACTCAGGCCGTCCACTGGTGTGTCTATTGGGTGTGGTTCAGAGTGTTCCTAGGATTTACTAACTGTTGTTGACAACACCACTTAGCTGGGGACACATAACCAAGGAGGAGGTGGATACTGTGCATAAGGGAAGACTGCACAATACCCTGTGACGTCCTGATAGGCCAGGGCGTCACACTTGCTCTCAGGAGCTCACGCTTGGGATTTCTGTGGGCTGCTTTGGTTGGAAAGCCCTATCCCCCTCATTGCGCTAGTGCCCTCCGATCTCTGAGCTTCATGGGAACAGTCCATAAAGGCCCTGTCCTCCGCAGGTTAATTGCCGGGTTGCATGAAGCTTCTTCCTGACCTAGGGTCCAGTACCCCGACGTGCTTTTGGCCCCAGACCGGCTATTGGACTGCAGCTGCCGACCGTCCTCCTTGACTAAGCCAGCACCCAGTCCCAATCTCCCGCGACCGGGTCTCCGCTTCCTCCGGGTCCAGACCACCGTCTGCAACCCAATCTACGTTTTCCTCTGGGAGCTCCAACTCCCAGCTTCCTTCGCGCTCCTCACAGCTCGAGGGCTACCACTGTTCTGACTTGTCACCTCCCACCTCCCTGCCTGACCCCTAGGTGGGCGGCCCTATTCCAGCTTAGCAGCCCACTGGTGTTCCTGACAGGGTGTGGTGCGAGTTGTGATTAGGATTTTTAGATGCTGGTGGAGGCAGTGCTGCAAGTTGGGAACCAAGAACCAAAGGGGGGTTGAGCCCTACACTGGGAGATAAAGAGCGTGCAGTACCCTGTGACGACCTGACTAGTCCAGAGGCATCACAATTTCTTCTGAAGACAAGGCGAAGGAGGGGTCACGGGGGATCAGAGCTGCATCATGTACGGAAGGACCAGAGGGGTGGCAGCCTGACATAGGGTGACCTGGGAAAACCTTTCTGTTCCATCTGTCATGTCAGATTGCACAGAAATCAGAGGAGGAGGATGAATGCGGCAGGCACACCACTCGTGCAGCAGCAGCCATGTTAGATCATCGGGAGGGAGACGGGGTCAGGGAGGAGGAGACTTTGGGCACACCGGGGGACTGAGGAGGACATTTATCTCCCATTAGATATGTTTGATTATACCAAATGGAAGATTCATCATCTTTTTACTGCCACTGCCTTAACGTCCACGTGGTCACTGGTATACAGTATGAAATGGCGATCACGTGACCGGGGACCAGAAAAACCGACTCGGATCGTGATCTCCAGTGTCTCATCTACCACTGGTAACTAAAATCCTGGTGATTTTCCAAACTGGAAGGCGCTATACCCTTTTTCCTGAGCGGCTGTTAAAAAGCGTCGCAAAGGAATAAGTACCCTTAACTTCCCCCGTTAAAAGGCTTATCGGCGGTCGTTAAGGTGCTTATTGTGTACATACAGCCTACAAAGCTAGGATGGATAGATAGATGTCAAACACATGTATAATGTCCAACTCTCCTAAATATTTTTTATGCTGGCACTGTTTCACTGGCATAAAAGAGTGTTCAGTCTTGTATTTAGCCAAAAAATAGATAATTTAAAAAAATTACGTGGGGTCCCCCCCCATTTTTAACAGTCAGCTAGGGTAAAGTAGATGGCTGCAGCCTGCACACTGAAGCTACATAGGTAAAGATGGTTGACCTCGGGGAGATCAACATCCAACACCGCGGGGAAACCATCACGTGTTTCTCAACGCTTTGACACTAGAACAAGGCCCCCTGGGAAAATATGCAAAACAAGAATGCCGCGGAGACACTATCACATGATTCTCAACGCTGGCAGGAAACTAGCCAGGTCTTTCACTGGGAAGGAACAACCATGGGAAGGGCAGTCTCCAGTCAAGGAAACCGCCTATACCAAAACGTGGTATCCATCCACAGACAGCTGTTTCGGGGTATTTGTCCCTCATCAATGTGGAGTAGGAAACTGGCTAGTGGGAGCAATGCCTAGTAGAAGACTACATAGGTAAAGATGGTTAACCTCGGGGAGATCATGTTTTGGTATAGGCGGTTTCCTTGACTGGAGACTGCCCTTCCCGTGGTTGTTCCTTCCCGGTGAAAGACCTGGCTAGTTTCCTGCCAGCGTTGAGAAACACGTGATGGTGTCTCCGCGGCATTCTTGTTTTGCACACTGAAGCTAGCAGCTAGCTTCACCTGGCAGAGGTCTCCCCAATCTGTTCATTCATTCATTCATTCATTCATTTATTTATTTATTTATTTATAAATAATTAAAAAGAAAAACATGGGGTCCCCCCAAAAATTGGGTTACCACCAGCCAAGCTAAAGCGGACAGCTGGGGTCTTGCATTCATAGGAAGGACCATGTTTATTTGGCCTTTCCGAGCCTATAAATAGCAGGCTGCAGCCTCCCCAGAAGTGGTGCATCCATTAGATGCGCCAGTCCTGGCACTTTCTCCCCGCTAATCCCGTTGCCTTGGAACGGTGGCAAACGGGGTAATATAAGGGGTTGATACCAGCTGTAATGTCAGCTGGCATGAAGCCCAGGGGTTAGTAATTTTGAGGCGTCTACTAACCCTTTTAGTAATAAAGAACATAAAGACAACAAAACCCTCCCTGCCACATTCCCTTTTTCACCAAATTATTGAAAAGAAAAAAAAAATTTGGTCTGCCGTAATCCCTTTTGGAGACCCCCACAACAACTCTGTCATCCATGATAAGGGGGCACGCTTAGCGAACATATACATCATTTTCTGGAAGTGCAGGCACTCCATGTCATGTGAGGAGTGGGCTCAGTCTCCTTGCTCGCAGAGAGCTGTCTGAGAACTGGCTCACTGCGCATGAGTCCGCCATTTTTTTCAGAAGGAGAGGTCGCGGGGGACTGCTGCAGAAGGTACAGGTGGGGACCTGTGGTGGACTTTTCTGTCTCATCTGACATGTCAGAAATCGGAGAAGGATGCTTGTGACAGATGCACAACTCATGTGCCTGCCTTTTTGGAGATCAGGAAGAGGAGAGAGACTGGGGAGGGGTGGACTTTGGCCACACCGGGGGAGGACATTTATCTCCCATCTGATGTGTTTGATTATGTCATGTGCGAGGTAAGATAACGGTGATGACGTGACCGGGGGCAGGAAAAAAACTGCTAGTATCGTAATTGCCTAGGACTCCCCAGAGATTTTCCGACGCTGGGGGTTGCAATTCACTTTTTTCTTACCGCTGTTATTGGCGATAAGGAATAAGTACCCTTTACTGCAGCTGTTTTAATCTGTAAATCCAACGTAAAGAGATTAAAAATAGAAAAAAGTACACAACAATAAATAAAGGGGCGGCAATCATAGATGAGGACTATGTGAATAAATGACAAATAGCTTTGTTACAAATACATGTGTAAATGTAAAACAACGTGTGTGTGAATCCGCATTTGACTCAGGGAACGTCATTAACTGTTTTGAGGGGAAATTTTAACCCCATGCTTTACAGTTATTCACCAAAAAACCTGTCTCCATTAAAGTCAATGGAGCTGGGAACACAATGCAGCCAGAACTTCAGAAGAATGTGCAGCCATGCCTTGAATGGAATGTTGGCGTGTCACAATGCAGCCAGGGAAAGAGACAGACAAAAAGACAGACAAAGAGACAGACAGATGGAGATAGACACAGACAAAGAGGCAGACAGACAAAAAGATAGAAAAAGACACAGACAGGGAAAGACAGACAGGGAAAGAGACAGACAGAAAAAGACAAGGAAAGAGGTACAGAGACAGACAGGGAAACAGGGAAAGAGATAGAGAGACAAATAGGAAAAGAGATAGAGAGACAGACAGGGAAAAAGACAGACAGACAAAGACATAGAGACAGACAGGGAAAGAGACAGACAAAGGGATAGAGACACAGAAAGAGAAACAGACACCGAGAGATACAGACTGAGACTGGGACAGAAATAGTTACTATCTAGGGCAGGGGTGGGGAACCTCCGGCCCGCGAGCCGTATGCGGCCGCAACGACTTTTTCTGCGGCCCCCGGGCTGATTCCCGGGGACTGCAGTGCTGGGGCGGCAGCCGCATATTACTTGCTGCTGGCCCTTTAAAACCCCACACAGTGCGTTCAATGCTGAACGCTGCATTTCCTATACCTGAAAGACTACGTCCCCATGCTGGCACTGCCTACGTGAGGACATACTTTGTAGGTGGGGTCGGCGTGAGGAGCGCTAAAATCAAAAGGAGAGGATTGACTGCCAATCATCCCCCAGGTCTTACTGTGCCGGGCAGCACTCTGTGCCCAGCGCCGGCGGCTCCCTGTGCCCGGCGGTTGCGGCAGCGGCTCCCTGTGCCCAGCGGTTGCGGCGGTGGCTCCCTGTGCCCGGCGGTTGCGGCGGCGGCTCCCTGTGCCCGGCGGTTGCGGCGGCGGTTCCGTGCCCGGCGGTGGCTGCTCCTCTCTGTGCCCGGCGGCTCCCTGTGCCCAGCGGCGAAGGCGGCTGCTCCTCTCTGTGCCCGGCGGCAGAGCTCTCCGTGCCCGCAGCCACCTCCAGCGCTCAGTGATCCCAGCCTTCCCCAGTTCTCTAACTACCTCCAAGCTCATCCGGGTCTGCCTGTGCCCCCAGCGCTCTGTACCTCCAGTTCTCTGTGCCCCTCTTTCTCCCCAGTGATCTATGCCCCCACAGTCTCCCCAGTGATCTGTGCCCCACAGTCTCCCCAGTGATCTGTGCCCCCCAGTCTCCCCAGTGATCTGTGCCCCCCCAGTGTTCTGTGCCCCCCAGTCTCCCCAGTGATCTGTGCCCCCCAGTCTCCCCAGTGATCTGTGCCCCCCTCCAGTGTTCTGTGCCCCCCCAGTGTTCTGTGCCCCCCCCCAGTCTCCCCAGTGATTTGTGCCCCCCCAGTGTTCTGTGTCTCCCCCCAGTCTCCCCAGTGATCTGTGCCCCCTCCCAGTGTTCTGTGCCCCCCCAGTCTCCCCAGTGATCTGTGCCCCCCAGTCTCCCCAGTGATCTGTGCTCCCCAGTGATCTGTGCCCCCCAGTCTCCCCAGTGATCTGTGCTCCCCAGTGATCTGTGCCCCCCAGTCTCCCCAGTAATCTGTACCCCCCCAGTGTTCTGTGCCTCCCCCCAGTCTCCCCAGTGACCTGTGTCCCCCAGTCTCCCCAGTGATCTGTGCCCCCCCCAGTGTTCTGTGCCCCCCCAGTCTCCCCAGTGATTTATGCCCCCCTAATGATCTGTGCTCCCCTAGTCTCCCCAGTGATCTGTGCCCCTCAGTCTCCCCAGTGATCTGTGCCCCCCAGTCTCCCCAGTGATCTGTGCCCCCCCCAGTGTTCTGTGCCCCCCCCAGTGTTCTGTGCCCCCCCCAGTGTTCTGTGCCCCCCCAGTGATTTGTGCCCCCCCCAGTCTCCCCAGTGATTTGTGCCCCCCCAGTGTTCTGTGTCTCCCCCCAGTCTCCCCAGTGATCTGTGCCCCCTCCCAGTGTTCTGTGCCCCCCCAGTCTCCCCAGTGATCTGTGCCCCCCAGTCTCCCCAGTGATCTGTGCTCTCCAGTGATCTATGCCCCCCAGTCTCCCCAGTGATCTGTGCTCCCCAGTGATCTGTGCCCCCCCAGTGATCTGTGCCCCCCAGTCTCCCCAGTAATCTGTGACCCCCCCAGTGTTCTGTGCCCCCCCAGTCTCCCCAGTGATCTATGCCCCCCTAATGATCTGTGCTCCCCTAGTCTCCCCAGTGATCTGTGCCCCACAGTCTCCCCAGTGATCTGTGCCCCCCAGTCTCCCCAGTGATTTGTGCCCCCCCCCAGTGTTCTGTGCCTCCGCCCAGTCTCCCCAGTGATCTGTGCCCCCTCCCAGTGGTCTGTGCCCCCCGAGTCTCCCCAGTGATCTGTGCCCCCCAGTCTCCCCAGTGATCTGTGCTCCCCAGTGATCTGTGCCCCCCCAGTGATCTGTGCCCCCCAGTCTCCCCAGTGATCTGTGCTCCCCAGTGATCTGTGCCCCCCAGTCTCCCCAGTGATCTATGCCCCCCCAGTCTCCCCAGTGATCTATGCCCCCCTAATGATCTGTGCTCCCCTAGTCTCCCCAGTGATCTGTGCCCCTCAGTCTCCCCAGTGATCTGTGCCCCCCCCAGTGTTCTGTGCCCCCCCAGTCTCCCCAGTGATTTATGCCCCCCTAATGATCTGTGCTCCCCTAGTCTCCCCAGTGATCTGTGCCCCTCAGTCTCCCCAGTGATCTGTGCCCCCCAGTCTCCCCAGTGATCTGTGCCCCCCCCAGTGTTCTGTGCCCCCCCCAGTGTTCTGTGCCCCCCCCAGTGTTCTGTGCCCCCCCAGTGATTTGTGCCCCCCCCAGTCTCCCCAGTGATTTGTGCCCCCCCAGTGTTCTGTGTCTCCCCCCAGTCTCCCCAGTGATCTGTGCCCCCTCCCAGTGTTCTGTGCCCCCCCAGTCTCCCCAGTGATCTGTGCCCCCCAGTCTCCCCAGTGATCTGTGCTCTCCAGTGATCTATGCCCCCCAGTCTCCCCAGTGATCTGTGCTCCCCAGTGATCTGTGCCCCCCCAGTGATCTGTGCCCCCCAGTCTCCCCAGTAATCTGTGACCCCCCCAGTGTTCTGTGCCCCCCCAGTCTCCCCAGTGATCTATGCCCCCCTAATGATCTGTGCTCCCCTAGTCTCCCCAGTGATCTGTGCCCCACAGTCTCCCCAGTGATCTGTGCCCCCCAGTCTCCCCAGTGATTTTTGCCCCCCCCCAGTGTTCTGTGCCTCCGCCCAGTCTCCCCAGTGATCTGTGCCCCCTCCCAGTGGTCTGTGCCCCCCGAGTCTCCCCAGTGATCTGTGCCCCCCAGTCTCCCCAGTGATCTGTGCTCCCCAGTGATCTGTGCCCCCCCAGTGATCTGTGCCCCCCAGTCTCCCCAGTGATCTGTGCTCCCCAGTGATCTGTGCCCCCCAGTCTCCCCAGTGATCTATGCCCCCCCAGTCTCCCCAGTGATCTATGCCCCCCTAATGATCTGTGCTCCCCTAGTCTCCCCAGTGATCTGTGCCCCTCAGTCTCCCCAGTGATCTGTGCCCCCCAGTCTCCCCAGTGATCTGTGCCCCCCCAGTGTTCTGTGCCCCCCCCCAGTGTTCTGTGCCCCCCCCAGTGTTCTGTGCCCCCCCCAGTCTCCCCAGTGATTTGTGCCCCCCCCCAGTGTTCTGTGCCTCCGCCCAGTCTCCCCAGTGATCTGTGCCCCCTCCCAGTGTTCTGTGCCCCCCGAGTCTCCCCAGTGATCTGTGCCCCCCAGTCTCCCCAGTGATCTGTGCTCCCCAGTGATCTGTGCCCCCCCAGTGATCTGTGCCCCCCAGTCTCCCCAGTGATCTGTGCTCCCCAGTGATCTGTGCCCCCCAGTCTCCCCAGTGATCTGTGCCCCCCCAGTGTTCTGTGCCCCCCAGTCTCCCCAGTGATCTGTGCCCCCCAGTCTCCCCAGTGATCTGTGCCCCCCCCCCCAGTGTTCTGTGCCCCCCCAGTGTTCTGTGCCCCCCCCCAGTCTCCCCAGTGATTTGTGCCCCCCCAGTGTTCTGTGTCTCCCCCCAGTCTCCCCAGTGATCTGTGCCCCCTCCCAGTGTTCTGTGCCCCCCCAGTCTCCCCAGTGATCTGTGCCCCCCAGTCTCCCCAGTGATCTGTGCTCCCCAGTGATCTGTTCCCCCCAGTCTCCCCAGTGATCTGTGCTCCCCAGTGATCTGTGCCCCCCCAGTGATCTGTGCCCCCCAGTCTCCCCAGTAATCTGTGCCCCCCCCCAGTGTTCTGTGCCTCCCCCCAGTCTCCCCAGTGACCTGTGCCCCCCAGTCTCCACAGTGATCTGTGCCCCCCCCCAGTGTTCTGTGCCCCCCCAGTCTCCCCAGTGATCTATGCCCCCCTAATGATCTGTGCTCCCCTAGTCTCCCCAGTGATCTGTGCCCCACAGTCTCCCCAGTGATCTGTGCCCCCCAGTCTCCCCAGTGATCTGTGCCCCCCCAGTGTTCTGTGCCCCCCCCAGTGTTCTGTGCCCCCCCCAGTCTCCCCAGTGATTTGTGCCCCCCCCAGTGTTCTGTGCCTCCGCCCAGTCTCCCCAGTGATCTGTGCCCCCTCCCAGTGTTCTGTGCCCCCCCAGTCTCCCCAGTGATCTGTGCCCCCCAGTCTCCCTAGTGATCTGTGCTCCCCAGTGATCTGTGCCCCCCCAGTGATCTGTGCCCCCCAGTCTCCCCAGTGATCTGTGCTCCCCAGTGATCTGTGCCCCCCCCAGTGATCTGTGCCCCCCAGTCTCCCCAGTAATCTGTGCCCCCCCCAGTGTTCTGTGCCTACCCCCAGTCTCCCCAGTGACCTGTGCCCCCCAGTCTCCCCAGTGATCTGTGCCCCCCCAGTGTTCTGTGCCCCCCCCAGTCTCCCCAGTGATCTATGCCCCCCTAATGATCTGTGTCCCCCTAGTCTCCCCAGTGATCTGTGCCCCCCTCAGTCTCCCCAGTGATATCTGTGCCCGGAGCCTCTCCCAGTTCTGTCTGTGCCTTCAGCCTCTCCCATCCTTCTCTGTGCCATCTGTGCCCCCAGCGTCCCCCTGATTTGTCTGTGCCTCCAGCCTCTCCCATCATTCTCTGTGCCCCCAGGGCTGTCTGTGTCCCTCCGGCATCCCCCAGGGCTGTTTGCCCCCGGCTATTTATATAACCCCAGCAATGTTTGTGCCCCCCAGCTATGTCTGTGTATCCCAGTGATGTGTATATACCCCCAGTGACGTCTATGCCCTGCTGCTTCCCTAGTGATGTATATTCCGCCCAGCCCTCCCCAGCAATGTTTATGCCCCCCTAGCTATGTTTGTGCTCCCCATCAATGATGTATGTATCCCCCAGTGATGTATGTACCCCCCAGTGATGTCTATGCCCCCAGCCTCCCCAGTGATCTATATTCCTCCCAACCCTCCCCTGTGATGTATATACAGCAGTCCCAGCCAACTGAAACCTGGAAAAGCAGTTGTGAAAAGCAACAAGATCAATATCGCCTAATATTACAGCTGCACCAAAGAGTACAAGCTCCAGCCCCACAGTGAGTTAATTGTTTGACCAAATATATTGGGGTAATTTTCAAGTTGATAATTTTGTGCGGCCCCCGAAGGTTGGTAGAAATTTCCAAATGACCCCCGGCAGAAAAATGGTTCCCCACCCCTGATCTAGGGCAACACCGAGTACTACAGCTATCACGGCAATAACCATATTGTTTAACCTGTAGATGCAATCTAACAGTCATATTTATACAGTATACCCTAGCAACTGACATATACAGTTATTTATTATTTAACCTCATAACGACGGCCGTACGACTTAAAGCGGCGGCAAAACAGGGTACTTATTCTGTTCCGCCGCTTTAAAGCGGCGGCCCGAAAAAAACCCTGTAGCGCCCCCCAGCGACCGAAAATCTCGGGGGTTTCAGCTACCGGGGGTAGCTGAGACCCCCCCAGATTATGAATCGGGGTGTTTTTTTTGGACCCCGATCATGTGATCGGCGGTATACACTGTATACCGACGAACACATGAAAAAAAAAGAAATGGCCGGTAAAACTGATTTCTTTTTCATCTGACATGATCAAACATGTCAGATGAGAAAGAAATCTAACCCCCTAGTGCTCCCAAAGCCCCCGGTACCGGAGAGTCCCCCCACCCCTACCCCCACCGGACATCCAAAATGGCGCCGAAGCGCACAGAAAACTGCCGCCGGCGCCGGCTCTGCAGTCATTTCCCTCCGATCTGAAATGATCAAACATTTCAGATCGGAGGGAAATGTCCTCCCCCTGACCCCTCCTCCGGTCCACCGGAGCCCTCTGGTCACCGGAGCCCCCTCCGGTTCTCCAGAGCCACCACCCCCCCTCCCCCCTCCGGAGCGTGGAAGATGGCGGCGCACAGCGCGCGGCCGCCTTCATTCTGCTCTTTCTGCCGCATGTGACACGTCACATGCGGCAGAAAGGTGTCCCCAGGTCCCACTAGGTCACCCCCCGTCACCCCCCCCCCAGCCCCCGGTTATACGTTACCTGGCTGCTGGTGCTCCGGGCCCGCGATCGCCGCCTCCTTCTTCAATGCTGGCGGCGCATGCGCAGACAGCGGCTGTCAGCTGGATCCCTGCAAGCAGGGATCCTGCTGACGTCGCAACTGCACAAGCTACTCCACTGTGGACCGGGGGAGGGTGAGTGCGGTAATCTGCAGTCACACTCCTCACATGGAGAGACTGCTGTTCCAGAAAATGGGGGGTACGTTCTGTGAGCGTGCCCCTCATATTCTGGAATGAGGTTACTGCAGGTCACTCTGCCCTAGGTTGGACCGGGGCAGTGTGAGTGCAGTATTCTCAGATTACTGCACCCACACTGCTCATGGAGAGCTTGCTCTTCCAGAAAATGGGGGATACGTTCCCTGAACGTGCCCCCCATATTCTAGAAGATCCAGAGTCGGCGTGGGACCTCCAAAATGGATTACAGCGACCGGAATTTCTTTATTTTCAATAAATTGGTAAAAGAGGAATGTTTCGGGGAGTGTTTTTTCAAATAAATTTTTTTTTTGTCTTTTTTTTTTTCTATTACTGACTGGGTTAGTGATGTCGGGTATCTGTTCAGATGCCGTGACATCACTAACCCCAGGGCTTGATGCCAGGTGACATTACAGCTGGTATCAACCCCATATATTACCCCGTCTGCCACCGCACCAGGGCGCGGGATGAGCTGGGGCGAAGCGCCAGGATTGGCGCATCTAATGGATGCGCCACTTCTGGGGCGGCTGCGGCCTGCTATTTTTAGGCTGGGAAGAGTCCAATAACCATGGCTCTTCCCACCCTGAGAATACCAGACCCCAGCTGTCCGCTTCACCTTGGCTGGTGATCTAATTTGGGGGGACCCCACGTTTTGTTTTTTTTTAAAAAAACGCCTGGGGAGCCCTCCAAATTGATCACCAGACAAGGTGAAGCTGTCAGCTGTGGTTTGCAGGCTACAGCTGTCTGCTTTACCCTAGCTGGCTATCAAAAATAGGGGGGACCCCACGTCGTTTATTTTAATTATTAATTTTTTGGGGGGGCTAAATACAAGGCTAGGCACCCTTTAGTGCCACATGAAAGGCACTAAAGGGCGCCAGCTTAGAATATGCAGGGGGTGGGACGTTATATTTATTTGACATCTATCCATTCATCCATTGTAGCATTTTAGGCTGTGTGCCCACAATCAGGGTTTGCAGCGTTTTGGGTGCAGAGTGTTTTCCCTGTGTCCATAACGCTGCGTTGTGCAGTAGAAGCACAGTGGAAGGATTTTTAGAAATCTCATGCCCAATGTGCTTCTTTTCTCCGCAGCATAAACCGACCTGTGGCGCAGCTTCCCGAGCCTCAGCATGTCAATTTATGCTGCGGAGATGAGTGTTCTCTGCAGGTAGCATAGAGCTCCACAGCGGCCTAAACCCAAATCGTGGGCATGGGCAGCTGCGTTCTCCCGTGGACAACACTCACATCTCTGCAGGAGGCTGACACTGTGTACTAGACGCCGTGTCGCTGGATCATGGCCACATAGCCTAAAAGTGAGACATTTGTTGCTACAGCAACATTTTTGTGAAGTACCTGTGGATTCAAAATGCTTACTATACTCCTGAATAAAATCCAGTTTCCAAAATGGGGTCACTTGTGGGGGGTTTCTGCTGTATAGGTACCCAAGGGGCCCTGCTAATGTGACATGGTGCCCGCAATTTATTTCAAGTTTTCCAGAATTCAAATGGTGCTCCCTCCATTCCAAGCCCTCCCATTTATCCAAACAGAGGTTTTTGGCCACATGTGGGGTATCCCTGTGCTCATAAGACATTGGATAACAACCTGTGGGGTCCACGGTTTGTTGTTGTCTCTTGAAAAAGTGAGAAATTTGATGCTAAAGCAACAGTTTTGTGAAAAAAATGAAAATTTTCAATATGGCAACCTAAGCTTATCAAATTCTGTGAAGTACTCGTGGATTCAAACTGCTCACTATACACCTAGATAAAAGCCTTGAGGTGTCTTGTTTCCAGAATGAAGTCACTTGTGGGGGACCGCCACTGTTTAGGCACCTCAGGGGCTCTCCAAATGCAACCTGGCGTCCGCTATTGATTCCAGCCAATTTTGCAGTCAAATGGCACTCCTTCCCTTCCGAGCCCTGCCATGCGCCCAAACAGTTGATTTCCACCACATATAAGGTATCGCCAAACTCAGGAGAAATTGCACAATAAATGTTATGCTGAATTTTTTCCTTTTACTCTTGTAAAAAAAAAAGCTACCTGGTTGAAATAACAATTTTGTGGTAAAATTTTATTTTTTTTTTTTCATGGCTCAACGTTATAAAATTCTGTGAAGCACCTGAGGGTTCAGGGTACTCACCAAACATCTAGATAAATTCCTTGAGGGGCCTAGTTTCCAAAATGGGGTCACTTGTGCGGGGTTTCTGCTGTTTAGGTACCTTAGGGGACCTCCAAATGCGACATGGTGCCCGCAATCTTTTTCAGGCAAATTTCCTTTCTAAAATTCAAATATTGCTCCTTTCGTTCCAAGCCCTCCCATTTGTCCAAACAAAGGTTTCAGACCACATGTGAGGTATCACCGCGCTCATAAAAAAGTGGTTAACAAACCTTGAGGTCAAATTTTTGGAATTACCTCTTGAAAAAGTGAGAAAATTGATGCTAAAGCAACATTTTTGAGAAAATTATTAAAATTTTCAATATGACAACGTAACGTTAACAAAATCTGTGAAGTACCTGTGGATCTAAAATGCTCACTATACCCCTAGATAGAAGCCTTGAGGGGTCTAGTTTCCAAAATGGTGTCACTTGTGAGGGATTTCTTCTGTTTAGGTACCTTAGCGGACCTGTAAATGCAACATGGTGCCCACAATCTATTTCAGCCAAATTTGCTTTCTAAAATTCAAATATTGCTCCTTCTGTTCCGAGCCCTCCCATTTGTCCAAACAGAGGTTTCTGACCACATGTGGGGTATCGGCGCGCTCATAAGAAAGTGGGGAACAAGTTTTGGGGTCCATTTTGTTGTGTTATTTCTTCTAAAAGTGAATACATTTGGGTTAGAGCAACATTTTTAGGTAAAATTTAATTTTTGCTTTTTTTCATTCCACATTGCTTTTGTTCATGTGAAGCACCTGAAGGGTTAATAAACTTCTTGAATGTGGTTTTGAGTACTTTGGGGGGTGCAGTTTTTAGAATGGTGTCACTTTTGGGTATTTTCTGTCATCTAGGCCTATTGAAGTCACTTCAAATGTGATGTGGTCCCTAAAAAACTGGTTTTGTAAATTTTGATGTAAAAATGAGAAATTGCTGATAAACTTTGAACTCTTCTAACTTCCTAACAAAAAAAAATTTTGTTTCCAAAATTGTGCTGATGTAAAGTAGACATGTGGGAAATGTTATTTATTAACTATTTTGTGTCACAGAAATCTCTGGTTTAACGGTATAAAAATTCAAAAGTTGAAAATTGCTAAATTTTCAAAATTTTTGCCAATATTCAATTTTTTTCATAAATAAACACAAAAAATATTGTCCTAAATTTGGTACTAACATGAAGTCCAATATGTGACGAAAAAACAATCTCAGAATCACCGGGATCCGTTGAAGCGTTCCAGAGTTATAACCTCATGAAGTGACACTGGTCAGAATTGCAAAATTTGGTCTGGTCATTAAGGTGAAAATTAGCTCCGTCACTAAAGGGTTAAAGGAGCAAGCAGATCAGCAGAGATTAACTCTTGCTAGCCTGCCTATGAATCAGCACACAGCAGATCGATGCCCAAGTCTGCATGTGTTGATCCCAGACACCAGAGAAACCATCGGGCGGAGCGTCAGAATCTGCAATGTGAACAGAGCCGTACTCCGCCATGACATTCAGAGAAGTTTATTTTTTCCATTTCTAATCATAAAATATATTTTATTCATTACACTGGATTAGTGAGTTGGCTTCTTATCCTTTTTTGTTTATATACATTAGATACTGCGTATTTCTAATCCCATCCTGTGTGATACACTCCATTGAGCCTTGTGTGTAATCCCAGAGTGTGTTATCCTCTGCTTATCTAATCACAGCAAGTCATACAGTCTGCGTATGATACAGCGAGCAGTACCAACTTAGCGCATGTCCGCATGCTGCAGTTTTGTCATAGCCACAAAAATGCCCCCTGTGGCCAAAACAATGCATCAAAAAATGTGTTTCTTCGGCGCTCCATTGGGAGACCCAGACGATTGGGTGTATAGCTACTGCCTCCGGAGGCCACACAAAGTATTACACTAAAAAGTGTAAGGCCCCTCCCCTTCTGCATATACACCCCCCGTGGGATCAGGGGCTCCCCAGTTTTATGCTTTGTGCGAAGGAGGTCAGACATCCACGCATAGCTCCACTGTTTAGTCAGCAGCAGCTGCTGACTATGTCGGATGGAAGAAAAGAGGGCCCATACTTGGGCCCCCAGCATGCTCCCTTCTCACCCCACTTTTGTCGGCGGTGGTTGTTAAGGTTGAGGTACCCATTGCGGGTACGGAGGCTGGAGCCCACATGCTGCATCCTTCCCCATCCCTCTGAGGGCTCTGGGTGAAGTGGGATCTTACCGGCCTCCAGGCTCTGAGGCCGGGCTCCATCCACAGACCCGGAGATCCTGCTGGAATGGAGCTGAGTATCGTCAGGGACAAGGCCCTGCAACGTTAAGGTACTCTGTGTCCCCGTACAGACCACGCACACACACACCAGCATGCTGTGTGTGTTAGTGCGCCGGGGACAACAGCGCTGCGCGCTGGGGCTATACTCACTGCAGCTTAGCTGAGTGAGTTAATGTGTGGGAAACGGCCGCGCCGGCCGCTGCTAGAAGCTGCGGCGCGGATGAGACTTGTGGTGCGCCGGGGACTTCCGCGCTGACCGTGCTTTTACGACGGCAGCGCTTATAAATCGAGTCCCCGGCTTTTGCGGCCTAGTTTCGTTTCCTTCCCGCCCCCGGGCCTGCCAGTCAGGGAAGGGGCGAGACGCTGTACAATGGTCAGCACCGAGGGCTGGAGTCTTATTTACATACTCCAGCCCCCTCACTGGGCACAGTGGGACGCCAGTTTCCCGCTCTTTGTCTGGGGCACGCCCACGGCCCGCCCCTCTTCACAGGACGCCGGCAGCCATTCCTGCATGCAGTCTAAGCTGGAGAACGGACACAGGCTCTGGGAGACCCGGTCAAGGGATTCTGGCGACCACACACCCGCTTAAGCGGGCGGTAAGCAGCACCTTGGTGCTGACCCCACTAGTGCCACAGTGTTTTGTGTACTTTATGCTTGTACCTATATTTGCACTGTACGGTCGCTTCTTGGCTATATACCCCTAGATTGCTCTGAGGAGACAACAGTATGTCGTCCGCAGAAAAGCAAGGGTGCCAAGGCACAGGCTTTCTATGCTGTCTGTACCGCATGTGAGGCTGTTTTACCGGCAGGTTCCACTAACCCCCATTGGGTAGAGTCTCTGCTAGTGGTGGCCCAGAGAGAGCCACCTGTGAAACTGTCCAGAGGACAGAGTTTGCAGTTTTTTGCTGATAAAATGTCTGGGACTATGACCAAGATTCTAGAAACTTTGCAGTCCAGGCCGGTGACTCAGACAATGGGCACTGTTGAATCAATGCCCCCCGGTCTCCCTCAGTTGGAACTAATACGTGCTCCAAGGGGGTCCCATACATCCCAGGCTGAAGGCTCTGCACGGACGACAGTCCCAGCAGCCTAAGCGAGCTCGCTGGGAGAGACCCTCGACTTCACACACTGGTCAGGGTCTCAGCGAGAGGATTCTCTGTATGATGAGGCAGAGGTAGCTGATCAGGATTCTGATCCTGAGACCGTTTTCAATCTGGATGCTCCTAATAGTGACGCCATGGTGAATGATCTCATAGCGTCCATCAATAGACTGGTGGATATTTCTCCCTCAGCCCCTCCAGTGGAGGAGTCAGCTTCGCGGCAGGAGAAATTCCATTTCAGGTATCCCAAGCGTAAATTCAGTACTTTTTTGGGCCACTCTGACTTCAGAGAAGCAGTCCAGAAACGCCACGCTTATCCAGACAAGCGTTTCTCCACACGTCTTAAGGATACACGTTATCCCTTTCCCCCTGACGTGGTCAAGCGCTGGACCCAGTGTCCAAAGGTGGATCCCCCAATCTCCAGGCTTGCGGCTAGATCCATAGTTGCAGTGGAAGATGGGACTTCACTTAAAGATGCCATTGACAGACAGATGGACCTCTGGTTGAAATCTGTCTATGAAGCTATCGGCGTGTCGTTTGCTCCGGCATTCGCAGCCGTATGGGCACTCCAAGCTATTTTAGCTGGTCTTGCGCAGGTGGACACTGTCACACGTACATCTGTGCCGCAGGTGGCGTCCTTAACCTCGCATATGTTTGCATTGCGACTTACGCTATTAATGCTGTCCTGGACTCTACGAGCCGTACGTCAGTGGCGTCCGCCAACTCCGTGGTTTTTACGCAGAGCCTTGTGGTTAAGGGAATGGAAGGCAGATTCTGCTTCCAAAAAGTGCTTAACCAGTTTGCCATTATCTGGTGACAGACTGTTTGGTGAGCGATTGGATGAAATCTTTAAACAGTCCAAGGATAAGGATTCTTCCTTACACCAGCCCAGATCAAACAAAACCCAACAGAGGAAAGGACAGTCGAGGTTTCGGTACTTTCCAGGCTCGGGCAGGTCCCAGTTTTCCTCGTCCAAAAGGACTCAAAAGGCTCAGAGGGGCTCAGATTCCTGGCGGGCTCAATCACGCCCAAAGAAGGCAGCCGGAGGTACCGCTACCAAGGCGGTTTCCTCATGACTTTCAGCCCTCTCTCTCCGCATCCTCGGTCGGTGGCAGACTCTCCCGCTTTGGCGACATTTAGCTGCCACAGGTCAAAAAACGGTGGGTGAGAGACATTTTGTCTCACGTGTACAGGATAGAGTTCTGTTCTCGTCCTCCGGCTCGATTCTTCAGAACTTCCCCACCTCCCGACCGAGCCGATGCTCTTCTGCAGGCAGAAGGAGTGGTAATCCCTGTTCCTCTGCAGGAACAAGGTCACGGTTTTTACTCCAATCTGGTTGTGGTGCCAAAAAAGGACGGCTCTTTCCGTTCCGTTCTGGACCTAAAACTGCTCATCAAGCACATGAAAACCAGGCGGTTCCGGATGGAATCCCTCCGCTCCGTCATTGCCTCAATGTCTCAAGGAGATTTCCTAGCATCAATAGACATCAGGATGCTTATCTCCACGTGCCGATTGCTCCAGAGCACCAGCGTTTGCTACGATTCGTTATAGAAGACGAGCATCTTCAGTTCGTAGCCCTGCCCTTCGGTCTGGCGACAGCCCCACGGGTTTTCACCAAGGTCATGGCAGCAATGGTAGCAGTCCTGCACTCTCAGGGTCACTCTGTGATCCCTTACTTGGACGATCTACTTGTCAAGGCACCCTCTCAAGAGGCATGCCAACACAGCCTGAACGTTGCGCTGGAGACTCTCCAGAGTTTCGGGTGGATCATCAACTTTTCAAAGTTAATTCTGACCCCGACCCAATCGCTGACATATCTTGGCATGGAGTTTCATACTCTCTCAGCGATAGTGAAGCTTCCGCTGGACAAACAGCGTTCACTACAGACGGGGGTGCAGTCTCTCCTTCAAGGCCAGTCACACCCCTTAAGACGCCTCATGCACTTCCTAGCGAAGATGGTAGCAGCAATGGAGGCAGTCCCTTTCGCGCAGTTTCATCTGCGTCCACTGCAATGGGACATTCTCCGCCAATGGGATGGGAAGTTGACGTCCCTAGACAGGAACGTCTCCCTTTCTCAGACGGTCAAGGACTCTCTTCAGTGGTGGCTTCTTCCCACCTCATTGTCAAAAGGAAAGTCCTTCCTACCCCCATCCTGGGCGGTGGTCACGACAGACGCGAGTCTGTCAGGGTGGGGAGCAGTCTTTCTCCACCACAGGGCTCAGGGTACGTGGACTCAGCAAGTGTCCACCCTTCAGATCAATGTTCTGGAAATCTGGGCAGTGTATCTTGCCCTGCAAGCCTTCCAGCAGTGGCTGGAAGGCAAACAGATCCGAATTCAGTCGGACAACTCCACAGCGGTGGCATACATCAACCACCAAGGCGGAACACGCAGTCGGCAAGCCTCCCAGGCAGTCCGGCGGATTCTGATGTGGGTGGAAGACAGAGCATCCACCATATCCGCAGTTCACATCCCGGGCGTAGAAAACTGGGAAGCAGACTTCCTCAGTCGCCAGGGTATGGACGCAGGGGAATGGTCTCTTCACCCGGACGTGTTTCAGGAAATCTGTAGCCGCTGGGGGATGCCGGACGTCGACCTAATGGCGTCTCGGCATAACAACAAGGTTCCGATTTTCATGGCGCGGTCTCACGATCAAAGAGCTCTGGCGGCAGGCGCCTTAGTTCAGGATTGGTCGCAGTTCCAGCTACCCTATGTGTTTCCCCCTCTGGCACTGTTGCCCAGAGTGCTACGCAAGATCAGCTCCGATTGCCGCCGCGCCATCCTCGTCGCCCCAGACTGGCCGAGGAGGTCGTGGTACCCGGATCTGTGGCATCTCACGGTCGGCCAACCGTGGGCACTACCAGACCGGCCAGACTTACTGTCCCAAGGGCCGTTTTTCCATCTGAATTCTACGGCCCTGAACCTGACTGTGTGGCCATTGAGTCCTGGATCCTAGCGTCTTCAGGATTATCTCAAGACGTCATTGCCACCATGAGACAGGCTAGGAAGCCGACGTCTGCCAAGATCTACCACAGGACGTGGAAGATATTCTTATCTTAGTACTCTGCTCAGGGAGTGTCTCCCTGGCCATTTGCATTGCCTACTTTTCTTTCCTTCCTGCAATCTGGTTTGGAAAAAGGTTTGTCGCTCGGCTCCCTTAAAGGACAAGTCCCAGCGCTGTCTGTATTCTTTCAGAAGCGCCTAGCACGACGTCCTCAGGTACGCACGTTCCTGCAGGGGGTTTGTCACATTGTCCCTCCGTACAAGAGGCCGTTAGACCCATGGGATCTGAACAGGGTACTAATTGCTCTCCAGAAGCCGTCCCTCGAGCCTCTGAGGGATGTTTCACTTTCTCGACTTTCACAGAAAGTGGCCTTTCTGGTAGCGGTCACATCTCTTCAGAGAGTGTCCGAGCTAGCAGCGCGGTCAGCCAAAGCTCCCTTCCTGGTGTTTCACCAAGACAAGGTAGTGCTGCGCCCGATTCCGGAGTTTCTCCCTAAGGTGGTATCCCCCTTTCATCTCAATCAGGATATCTCCTTACCTTCCTTTTGTCCTCATCCAGTTCATCGATATGAAATGGATTTGCATTTGTTGGATCTGGTGAGAGCACTCAGAATCTACATTTCCGCTCGGATGCACTCTTTGTACCTGACTCTGGTCAGCGTAAAGGGTCGCAGGCTCCCAAATCCACCCTGGCTCGATGGATCAAGGAACCAATTCTTGAAGCCTACCGTTCTGCTGGGCTTCCGGTTCCCTCAGGGCTGAAGGCCCATTCTACCAGAGCCGTGGGTGCGTCCTGGGCATTACGGCACCAGGCTACGGCTCAGCAGGTGTGCCAGGCAGTTACCTGGTCGAGTCTGCACACTTTCACCAAGCATTATCAGGTGCATACCTACGCTTAGGCGGATGCCAGCCTAGGTAGAAGAGTCCTGCAGGCGGCGGTTGCCTCCATGTAGGGAAGGGCTGTTTTACGGCCCTAACTTGAGGTATTAATTTACCCACCCAGGGACTGCTTTTGGACGTCCCAATCGTCTGGGTCTCCCAATGTAGCGCCGAAGAAGAAGGGAATTTTGTTACTTACCGTAAATTCCTTTTCTTCTAGCTCCAATTGGGAGACCCAGCACCCGCCCTGTTTCCTTCGGGATTTTTGTTTTTTTCGGGTACACATGTTGTTCATGTTGAATGGTTTCAGTTCTCCGATGTTCCTTCGGATTGAATTTGTTTAACCAGTTATTGGCTTTCCTCCTTCTTGCTTTTGCACTAAAACTGAGGAGCCCGTGATCCCACGGGGGGTGTATATGCAGAAGGGGAGGGGCCTTACACTTTTTAGTGTAATACTTTGTGTGGCCTCCGGAGGCAGTAGCTATACACCCAATCGTCTGGGTCTCCCAATTGGAGCTAGAAGAAAAGGAATTTACGGTAAGTAACAAAATTCCCTTCTTTTGACCATGCGTTTTTCTATGCATTTTGTTAACACCAATGGGTGAAAAATGCAGGGAAAATGCAAAAAGAATTGACATGCTGCAGTTTTGTTGTCACCACAAAACTGCAGACAAAAAAAAAAAGCAACGTGCACACAGCAAATCTCAAATCTCATTGACTTTTCTGGGGAAGGAAAAGCATGCAGTTTGTAGTGACTAAAATTTCACCACAAACTGCACCAAAAACGCATTAAGGCTGCGACCGCACTTTGCGTTCTCCTACTTGCAGTTCAGAACGCACGTTTTGGCCTTAATTGATTTGACCAAAGTTGCCTTCTTCAGATATTTAGCGCTGAAAACGCATGCGTATTTACCGCATTTTTGATACGTTTTCTGCGCTTTTTGCATGCTTTTCCACCTGCGTTTTGATAGATGCGTTTTGAACATCATGACACTGCTAAATAAAGTTTAAATAGTCAAACTCAATGAAAAAATTGGAAAAAATAAAGAATTCTATATTTTTGCAAAATATAATGAAAATAGATTAATATAATGAAATTATAGCGGTAATATGATATTTAATGGAAAAAATGTAATAATTTATTAAAATTCTAAATTTTAATTGTCGGACTATGTGTGTGTGTAAAGGGACATATGAAATCATTATTTTGAAGTCAAAACGCATGTTTTCTGCACTGCAAAAGCAGGTAAAACGCAGGAATTTGCTTGATTGTTGGTTTTTGCCATTTCTCATTGACTTCAATGTTAGCAAAACGCTGTAGAAATGACAAAAACAATTGACATGCTGCTTCTTTGAACGCATGGTTTTTGCCACAAAATATGCAAATTTTTACTTGCGTTTTGAAACGCAAAGTGCGGTCGGGGAAAACAACTTTTTCCATTGGTTTTAATGGAAACGCATGCATTTTGGCATGAAAAAGGTGCTTCTGTAAACGCAACCAAAAAGCAATGGAACCGCAGGTGGAAGCGCAAAGTGTGGTCGCAGCCTTAGGCCATGTCCGCACGTTGCGTCGTCCTACTTGCAGTTCTAAACGCACGTTTTGGCTTTAATTGATTAAGCCAAAGTTGCCTTTTTCTTAAAATTAGCGCTAAAAACGCATGCGTATTTACCACGTATTTGATGCGTTTTTAGCGCTTTTTCCCTTGCGTTTTGACAGATGCGTTTTGAACATCAAGACACTGATTAATAAAGTTTAAAAAGTCAATCAGAAGGAGAAAAGAGAAAAAAAGGAAAAAATATATAAATTTAGAATTCTTAAAGAAAATAGTTAATTTCATGAAATTATAGCTGTAATATAATATTTTTGACAAAAATTTAAAAATAAACATAATTTTCTTTGATTTAATTGTCGGACTATGTGTATGTGTAAAGGAACATATTATTCCATTATTTTATTGTCTGAAGAGCATGCGTTTTTGTAATCAAAAACGCAGTGTTTCTGCAGCTAAAAAGCAGGTAAAACGCTGGAATTTTGATGTTTGTTGCTTTTTGCTACTTCTCATTGACTTCAATGTTAGCAAAACGCTGCAGAAATGGCAAAAACAATTGACATGCTGCTTCTTTGAACGCATGTTTTTTACCACAATTTATGCAAATTAAACGCTTCGTTTGAAAATGAATAGTGCGCACAGAATTTTGACATTTTCCATAGACTATTATGGAAACGCAAAACGCATGCCTTTTGGCATGAAAACGCTGCTGCTCAAAACACAGGTGAAAACGCAACGTGCGGACATAGCCTAAAAATTGCAGTGTGCCCATGGGGCCTAACATTATCTGTGCTGTCAGCTATTCTTGATGTCTCTATCTATAGGTCAATATCACTTTACAGTCACCAACAAAATGGCTTCACATTATGATCCTAAAGGCCACCCTCCCTTAAGGGCTCGTGCGCACGTTGCGTAATATCATGCATTTACGCTGCGTTGAGCACTGCAGCGTAAATGCATGCATCCTGCGTCCCCTGCACAATCTATGAAGATTGTGCATAATCTGTGCTCACGTTGCTTTTTTGAACGCAGCGATTTGGATGCTAAAATTTTGACCCAAATCCGTGCGTTCAAAAATGCAGCATGTCAATTATTTGTGCGTTTTGGATGCAGCTCCCACTCTGTCTATGGTGGGGGCAGCATCCATAGCGCATGAAATCGGCATCTATTCTGCAGATACAGTGCATCCATTACGCAGTGTTTCTGCAGTGATTTGAAGCGCACATGCGCTGTCAAATCGCTGCAGAAATTTCAGCATGTACGTGCCTACGAGCCTTTATCCTTTTGCAAATGCCCAGATGGTTAGGAGAGTTATGATTTCTGACACATGAGAGCAGATCCAGCTCACATTAACTGCAGTTATAATACGAGACGGCAGTACACTAGGTTGTCATGGCAAATTTCTGCAGCTGCTCCCCATAGTTTTTAAAAGTGGAAAATATAAAAAAAAATATGTTTCATATTTTACTCCATTAAATAAATGCTGATATTAAAAAAAATAAAAGTTAATACTTTACATATTTTTGAATTGTTGAAAACATTTTTTTTGGGGGATGATTCCTTCCCTTTAAAGGCAAAATATTTTGTACTCCGAAATTTTACCATGAAAGTCTTCCACCAAGTCCATAAAATCAAGCCCTCACTAAGGTCCGTCATTTTGCAGCAGAAATAGTTTCCACATTGCAGACAGGAGAAAGGCGCTGTAAAAATGACGTTGCCTCTTCGAATTTAAAATCTGCGCGCTCCCAAATCCTAATGGCCCCATCCATTCTGAGCCACAATATGCTTAAACCGGCATTAATGTAGCAGGGAGAGCTCACTTATCAATTTACTTGGTGTGTGCCACCAGAAGCTCAAGCTTGGCACAATGTTTTGGGTACTGAAAGGCTGTGTGCGCACGTTGCATTCTATTCCGCAGCGTGTAAGTCACTGCGTGTGCGTCTCAGAACGCAGCCGAAAAAGCTGCGTTCTGAGACGCATTCAGCAGAACGCAATGTGCAAACATTCCTGGAGAGAATTCATGTGTTCTAGATGCTTGCTCTGCCATAGATAGAGTGGGAAAAGCATCCAGAACGCACATTTTTGACAGTGCAGTCCCACTCGGCTCTGCAGCATCCCCATAGACTTGCAGTAGAGCGGGACCGCATTGTCAAAAAGAGCATGGCTGGCTGCGAGACAGTGCCGCACGATCAGAATGAACTCGGATGAACTTCACCCAACATCATTGTGATCGCGAGGCTCTGTGCGTGTGCTGCGGCTTGATTTGTGGTTACTTGTGAAGGACTCACCTGTGATCGCAAATCCCCTGAGTGACTGCAGTGAGCCGCGCGATCAGCTGTGCTTTCACTCAGGTTATTCGCGGGCACAGCTGCAGACCTCCACCTGAGGGCGGTAGCCGCCAGTAACCTCAGTGACAGCACAGCTGATCGCGCGACTCACTTCAGTTGCTGCATGGAGCTCACAGGAGCAGCGGTGTTCTACTGCCGCTCCCGTCAGCTTCTAATGTAGCAGAGCTGAAAGCGTTGTGGGATCTTGCGTGGATTACGTCGGACCTGGAGGTGTTTTTGAGGGGTTAATAAAGTGGTGAAAGAGGGTGTTTTTTTGTCTTTCATTACAAATAAAGGATGTTTTGGATGTGTGTGTTTATTTTCTTTAACTTACAGGTTAATCATGGAAGGTATCTCGGGGATACGCCTGCCATGATTGACCTGGGACTTAGTGGCAGCTATGGGCTGCCATTAACTCCTTATTACCCCGTTTGCCACCGCATCAGGGCAATTCGGGATGAGCCGGGTAGAGTCCTGGGACTGTCGCATCTAATGGATGCGGCAATTCCGGGCGGCTGCTGGCTGATATTGTTAGGCTGGGGGGCTCCCCATAACATGGAGCTCCCCATCCTGAGAATACCAGCCTTCAGCCGTGTGGCTTTACCCTGGTTGGTATCCAAATTGGGGGGACTACACGTCGTTTTTTTTTTAATTATTTATTTATTTTTTTACTGCTCGAATAGACACGCCCACCGGCGGCTGTGATTTTTGCAGTGAAACAGCTGTCACTCAGCATGGGGGCGTGTCTGACTGCAACCAATCATAGGCGCCGGTGGGCAGGGGAAGCAGGGTATACGAGATGGATTAATGAGTGGCCGGCATTTTCAAAAGAGGAGAAGCCGCCACAGTGTGAACGCCGTGCAGCGCCGCGCCGGTGATCGAGGATCAGTGAGTATGAGAGAGGGGGTGGGAAGGAGAGACCGATATCGACAGAGAAAGAGACCGACATTGACAGAGAGAGACAGCGACCGAAAGACCTGTGTTTGTTATGTCAAAAAAACATGCGAATCGCAATAAAAATGTACTGTTTAACAGTTGGGCAGCGTTTTTCTACAACTCATTGATTTCAATTGGTGTAGAACGCTGCCAAAACGGACAAAAGAATTGGCATGCTGCTTTTCTAAACGCAGAGATTTTGTCAAATTTTTGACAATCAAAATGCTGCGTTTCAAAAAGCATTGTGCGCACAGATTTTGCATGATTCTCATAAACTTTGCTGGGGAAGTACAACGCATGAATTTTGTCAATGACACAGTGCAGTTGTAAACGCAGCCAAAACGCAGAAAAATACGCAACGTGCGCACATGGCCAAAAGGTAGATTTGTAATTTTCATTGTAATACCAGCTGGGAGCTGGAAAATACTTGTGGATTAAAAACAGTAAGGCTATGTGTCCACGGTAGAATGTACCTGCGGATTTTTCTGCCTGAAAATCCGCGACTTTCGCGGCAAATCCGCACCCGCGGATTTGCCGCGGATTTTGATGCGGATTTTTTTTTTTTTTTTTTTCCCCATTCAAAACCAAAAATCCGCACCAAATCTGCACCAAACAATTGACATGCTGCAGATTTTTCCGGATCAAAATCCGCGGCAAATCTGCAGCGGAAAAATCCGCAGCATGGACACAGCATTTCCAAAATGCCATTGAAATGGCTTGGAAGTGCCGCTGCTGCAGATTTTCGGGAAATCCGCGGCAAATCCGCGGCAAAATCCGCGGTAAATCCGCAGCGTGGGCACATAGCCTTACAATGGTAATTCAGAGGGGTGTAATTTCCAAAATGGGGTTGCTTGTTGTGGGTTTCTGATGTATTGACTGCTCAAATGTGACATTGCAACCTCAAAGCATTCCATGTTGCCCACCAACAGTCAAATAGAACTCCGTCCCTTACGAGCCCTATGGTGTGCTCAAACAGTAGTTTCCATTACTTTATTTCTAAAATGTTCTAAATCTTGGGAGTTCTCATTTCTATACACTTTCGCCATGGGAATGTTAAGAGTGTTAGTTCTCCTGCCTTCCCCGGTGACTATTCTAATCACTTCCCTATCACTTTTTACCTATTTCTCCTTTCCTCCCTTCCTACCATTCCTTGTAGATAGATACAGAAAATACAACTCCAAAGTCTGTTTACGCTTAAAGGGAAAACTCAATAAAAATTAGTGGAAAACAAAAAGTAGTTTCCAACTACTCCGGGTAATGCATACACAGGAGATATTGCACCACAAGTATTGGGGTACAATTTCTCCTGTCACCCTTTTAAAAATGAAAATGTTTGACTAAAGTAACTTTTTAGTAAACAAAAACAAAGAGTAATTTTAATTTTTTTTTCTCCAGTTTCCTTTAATTCCTGTGAAGTATTTGATGGGTTAATAAACTTTCGAATGTGGTTTTGAATAACTTGAATGGTGTTGTTTTTTAACCTCTTCATGACCAAGGATGTACTGGTGTCGTACTCCCTGCACATGTCTGCTGAGCTGATCCATCCACGCCTTTTAACCCCTTAGGCTATGTGCCCACGGGAGCTTGTTTGTGCGGATTTTGCTGCGGAAAACCTGCTGATTTTTCTGGATTTTTCAGATAAATCCGCAGGTTTTAGCATGTACAGTCACTCCCCATGTTATCCTATGGGACATGGGGAGTGCTGTGTCCACGCTGCGGAAAGTGCGGCTGCCGTACATGCTGCGGATGTTCGCATCCGCAGGTATAATTGCATGTCAATTATTCCTGCGGATTTACCTGCGGATGTCCCGGCCCTCCGCTATGGAGATAGAGGCCGGGACCTCCGCAGGTAATTCGCATGAATATCCGCATGTTTCCCGTAGCTATTCCGCTGTAATCTCGCAGCTAAAAATAGCTGCGGACGCCGGCGGGCAGCTGCGGGAAACATGCGCTCGTACCTGCGGATACATCCGCAGGTACGAGCGCCCGTGGGCACATAGCCTTAGGGTGTGTGCCCATGATCAGGACTCACTGCGTCCTGGACACAGCGGGTCCTGACCTGCAGGGCCGCGAGTCTCCTCCGCAGGAGAACGCAGGAGACTGCATCTGCACGTACCCACAATCAGGGTTCAGTGCGCTGCGGTCTCTCACTTGTGTTCTCCTTATGGAGGGTGCAGGCAATTCCAAAGAAAACAATTGACATGCTGCGGTCTGGAAAGCTGCACCGCAGGTCAGTGTTTGCTGTGGAAAAAACAAGCACAGTGGGCACGGGATTTCTAGAAATGTCATCCACTGTGCTTGTACTGTACAACACAGCGTTTTGGACACAGCAAAAACACACTACATCCAAAATGCTGCAAACACCGATTGTGGGCATGCATCATTAGATCGCGCTTTGGCGTGGATCACACCTTTCTCCGCTGCCATCGGCAGCCCCATGATGCAGTCACGAGCCCCACGGTATTGCCATGACAGCATGGGGGTCAGATGATTACCCCTGTCGCTGCTATAACTCATTTCTTGTGAATGCTGACAGAGCGCCGGTATTTACAAGACCACAACATTTTTGGTGATCGGACAGTGTAGCCATAAAGTACCCTAGGGGGATTAGTAAAATCAATTAAAAAAAGTTAAAGTTTTAAAAAATATAAAAAAACCTAAAAGTTCAAATCACCATCTTCTGCCCCATTGAAAATAAAACAATAGTAATAAAAAAACATATTTGGTATCGCCGCTTTCAGAAATGCCCGATCTATCAAAATATAAAATCAATTAATCTGATCAGTAAATGTAGCGTAGCTAGAAAAAAAATTCCAAACACTAAAATTAAGTTTTTTTGGTTGCTGCAACATTCCATTAAAATGCAATAACAGGCGATCAAAACTTCACATAATGGACATTTTTTTTTCTGTTTCCCTGAGTGCTTTCCATAAACTGTTCTACTTTAGAATTCATTGAGTATAGTCCTATACCGCCAGCACCTTCCATTAGTGCAGACCATATATTTTATCGGCAAAACGTCGTATCTACTCAAAAATTGTATAATTTAAAAACACCAGCTCAAGACAAAAAAAATAAGTCATCACTGAGCCCCAGATCCCTAAACATAGGAACGTTGTGGGTCTCAGAAAATGGCGAAAAAAGCTGTACTCTTTTTTTTTTTGACAAACTTCTGTTTGTTTTTTTTTCACCACTTAGCTAAAAGTAAAACTATACATGTTTGGTATCTAGAAACTCGTTTCGATCTGGAAAATCATAATCCCAGGTCAGTTTTTCAAAATAGTGAACATGGTAAATAAACCCCCTAAAACAATTGAGCAATTGTAGTTTTTTTGCAATTTCACCGCACTTGGAATTTTTTTCCCGTTTTCCAGTACAATATGGGGCAGAATAAATTGTGTCATTCAAATCTATAGCTCGTCCCACAAAAAACAAGCCATCATTTGGCTATATTGATGGAAATATATAAAAGGTATGGCTCTCGGAAGAAGGGGAGGTAAAAAACAAAATTGCCCGGGGGGGAAGGAGTTAAATTGTGGTCTTGTTTGTGGGTTCTCTGGAATATAGGCCCCGTAGCCATGTAATAATAGTGTCAATAATAGTGAAGTGGTCTGTTGTGAATAAAAATGGTTTGTAAATTTTATTGGAAAAAGTGAAAAATAGCTGTTGAACGTTTAAACCTTCTAACAACTAAAAAAGTTGGTTTCAGAAATGATGCTGATGTAAAGTACCGTAGATATGTAGAAAATGATATTAACTTTTTTTTTATTCTTTCTTTTATGTCATTCACACTTAGGGTGCTGAGGCGTAGTGCCCGTATTGCTGCTCTACCAAAACCTAAATATACTTATGAGGCAAATTATCCAAATCACCTATTTCGACTTAGAAGAGGTAAGATGTACAAGTATGTTTGTCCGTTGTAGACAGTACACAGATACCCCTTATGTGGTGCACTCCAAGCTCGGAAGGGAAAAATCACTAATAATAGATTGCAGATACCGTGTCACTGTTATGTGCATAGTATCGCACACGTGGAAAATATTAAAGGGAACCAAACATCAGCATTTTCCTATATAAGGTGCAACCAGTGCAGTACTGGCACTATCAGGCACAGTGTGTACATACCATCAGGGTGCAGCTCGGATGTTTAGGCTGTGAAATTCAACATTATAAAGTTTGAAAATTCATGCGCTTTTTGATTGACGTGTGCACCTCTGCTGCTAATATCAGGGCGGGTTATACACGTGTATCCCCGCCCCCCCCGCCACCTGTTCCTCCCTCTCACTGGCCGTATGCAAATTTATATTCTTCAGTTACACGGCGTCGGAGTTTCTGAAGCCCACAGTATTATGGTGCATGAGAGGGCGGCGCATGCGCCCTTGCTTCTTCAGATCTGTTGTGTCCGCGGGAGCGCGCGGTCACAACAGGACTGGAGAACAGCTGATCTTACCGATTAGCTGCAGCAGACGATCTCGTAGGAGATGTCTGCTGCAGCTAATCAGGGTAAGATCAGCTGTTCTCCAGTCCTGTTGTGACCGCGCGCTCCCGCAGTCACAACAGATCTGAAGAAGCGAGGGCGCATGCGTCGCCCTCTCATGCACCATAATCCTGTGGGCTTCAGAAACACGACGCCGGAGATGAGCGCTATGCGCAGGCGCTAACTCCGACGCCGTGTAACTGAAGATTACAAATTTACATACGGCCAGTGAGAGGGAGGAACAGGCGGCGGGGGGGCGGGGATAAACGTGCATAACCCGCCCTGATATTAGCAGAGAGGTGCACACGTCAATCAAAAAGTGCATGAATTTTCAAACTTTATAAAGTTGGATTTCACTGCCTAAACACCCGAGCTGCCCCCTGATGGTATGTACACACTGTGCCTGATGGTGCCAGTACTGCACTGGCTGCACCTTATATAGGGAAATGCTGATGTTTGGTTCCCTTTAAAGAGGGTCTATCTCAATTCTACTGCACCTGACCCTCTCGTTTCTTGTACAGGCTAGAGGCCTTAGCTGTGCAGTCTCTAAAGGCCCTGGCGCAGACTGAAACAACCTTAACTGGATAATCAACAAACAAACAGAAATCAGAGTATATTGTATCAAATAGTTTTTATCTTACAAAATATTTTTTTAAAACATTTATTTAATCCAAATAGCTAAAAAACATCAAAAAAATCAAGAAAAACATCACTTGAAAAACACAGACACAGAGGGGATTTCTGACCATAAATTATTGGTGAGAGGAGTAAAGGAAAATTATACTCAATTCATGAAAAAATACCAAGAATTTATACAATCAGAGCAACACCTCACCCATCTCACCGATATTAAAAAACAATGCACTAATAAATAGATTGCATTTATAAATATGCAAGGTATAAATGTATAAGGGCCCCTGTATAAAAATATTCAGTCGCAAAAAAAATTTGTTCGTTCGGCGGTTCGTTCGGCGTCACAGCAGTGTCACTAAGTGGCCGCCCAATCAAAGCAGAGGGGCGGAGATGAGCAGGACATAACATCCCGCCCACCGTCTTCCTCATTGCGGGCGGCCGCAGGTAAGGTGAGGTTCCTCGTTGCTGCGGTGTCACACATAGCGATGTGTGCTGCCGCAGGAACGACGAATAACATCGGACCTGCAGCAGCAACGATAATTGGGAATAGGGGGGCATGTCACCGATGAGCGATTTTGAACGTTTTTGCGACAATTCAAAATCGCTTATAGGTGTCACACACAACGACATTGCTAAAGCGGCCGGATGTGCGTCACAAATTCCGTGACCCCAACGAGATCGCTTTAGCGATGTCGTAGCATGTAAAGCGGCCTTAGGATGACCACTTGGACCTTTTTCTTCCTTAGGCTGGAGTCACACTTGCGTTCGATAAATAGGTCCGATTCTCATGCCTGAAAGTAGGATGAGCTCTATCCGAGTGTTGATCCGTCTGCAATACGAGTCTGTGATTTTTCTCATGATAGTAGTCCGTAAGCAATCCGTATTCAATCCGTATGTGATACGTTTTTTTCTCAGCAGCTATTAGTCATTACAGTCATGTACACGAGCATTTACAGTGTTATGTGCTACATGATAGATTGTATTTAGAAAAATGGATGTCACTAGGATGGTCCGTGTGACATCCGTTTTTTTATCGCACCCATAGACCTGCATTGGAGAGTCTCGCTCGAGAAACTCTAAAAATCGCAGCAAGCTGCAATTATTTTCTCAGTCCGATTTGAGCTGAGAAAAAAAAGCAGATCGGAGCAGCCTCATTGATTAACATTAGTTCGAGTGCAATGCGAGATTTTCTCACATTGCACTCGTGCGAGTCAATCGCAAGTGTGAAACCGGCCTAAGGCTGTCTTCACACACGGCATCTTTTTTCTGATTGCATCTTGACTGCATCTTTTTTCCCTGTGGTTTCAGAAAATGCAGCTTGTGGCCCAAAAAAAGTACGTTTTTGACGTCTTTTTACCGTGTTTTTGTTAATGCATTTTTTAAAGTAGAAACAAAGATAGGATTGGATAATAGATAGATAGCTAGAATATATAGAGAATTAGAGAGATAGATGGATGGATGGATAGATAGAGAGATAGATAGATAGATAGATAGATAGAATTGATAGTGAATTAGATAGATGGATGGATGATAGATAGATAGACAGATAGATAGATAGATAGATAGATAGATGGATAGATGGATACATGGACAGATGGATAGATGGATAGATGGATAGATAGATGGATGGATGGATGGATGGATGAATGGATGGATACATGGACAGATGGATAGATGGATAGATGGATGGATGGATGGATGGATAGATGGATACATGGACAGATGGATAGATGGATAGATGGATGGATGGATGGATGGATAGATGGATGGACAGATAGATAGATGGATGGATGGATGGATGGATGGATGGATAGGTGGATGGACAGATAGATAGATAGATAGCTAGAACAGATAGAATAGATAATAAGAAAGAACAGATAGAATAGATAGAAATAAATAACAGAATAGCTTGATAGAGAGGGATGGCCAGCTGTTTTTTTTTTTTAGTTTTTTTGTTAAATTTTTTTTGTTGTTTTCTAGAGTACCCTTCATTTTTCATATCCAGCACAGGATAGGCGGCAGTTGCAGGCTGCAACCATCAGCTGTCTGCTAAACCTTGGCTGGTCATGAAAAATACAGGGGATCCCACACTTTTTTTAAAAAATGATTTGATTTATTGAAAAAAAAATAAATCTTGCATCTTGCCGAAACGAACGTCCGTCGGGTGGGCGCCATTCCCCGGTTCTTTGTGCGACATACATTGTGAACTAAATGTAATATTACCCTCCTGGGCTAACTGGGTATTGGGGTCTGTGCACCCATATTGAATGTTGTCTCTCTTTTCCCACTTGATTATTAATATTAATAAAAATAAAAATTTCATGATAAGATGTCTCATCGCTCTTTTTTCTTTGTGGTTGCACTAACTTGAACTGGGCCAAATAGATGTATAACGTAAAACTTCCCATTTATTGACTCCGTTAAAATCACTAGGGGGTTAGGCATGAGAACATCAAATTATTAGGGAAGGACAAAAATCAATGCAATTCAGCCTGGGCCGTAACCAAGGTATAAGATATACCTCTATTTCGCCCACTTCTTTCAGCATTGGAATCAACTTGTCTTATATTTTTTTTGCCCCACAAAAAAGCACTAGGGCTTATTTTTGGAGGTGGTCTTATTTTTGGAGAAACACGGTTGGGGGGTACGTTAACGCCCCAAAAAAGCAGACCCCCCCCACTTCCCAGGAGACTCATATTACCAGACCGGACGTCTGAGTGGCTCCCAGGTCCTCCTGTGATCTCTGGTGGAAGCTGCACGCTGTCCTCCCCTGCTGCTGGCTGACACACACACACACACACAGCAGATCGCAGACACAGCAGATCGCAGACACACTAATCAGATCGCAGACACACACAGCTGGTCACACACAGAGCCGATCGCGTACACACAGCCGATCGCGTACACACATAGCCGATCGCGTACACACACAGCCGATCGCGTATACACACAGCCGATCGCGCACACACACAGCCGATCGCGTACACACACAGCCGATCGCGCACACACACAGCCGATCGCGCACACACACAGCAGATCGCACACATCACATCCAGCGCAACCGGGAGGGAGTCACGTGTCCTGCCGCAGGTCCTGTTCTGCAGGTCCTTGCGCTCCACCGCACTGCCTTTCAGGATTCTGCCGGCGAGAAGAGATCGGTGTCGCTGAATGTGGTGAGTATATATGCGATCCAATGTGTGTGTGATCTGATGTTTGTGTATGTGATTTGATGTTTGTGTGTGATCCGATGTTTGTGTGTGTGATCCTATGTCTGTGTGTGAGATCGGATGTTTGTGTGTGAGATCTGGTTTGTCTGTGAGATCTGATTGTGTGTGTGAGATATGAATGTGTGCGGGTGTGCGATCACTGCAGGTCATCTGCTTGGCGTCTGGGGAGTATGATTATGGCGTGCCCGCTGTCTATAATGAAGTGTCCTGCAGTATCTTTTTTAGCTGCACGGACACTTCATTATTGATCAGTGACTAGGGCTGATTTCTTCAGCGCTCTATTGGGAGACCCAGACGATTGGGGTATAGCTACTGCCTCCGGAGGCCACACAAAGCACTACACCAAAAAGTGCAAGGCCCCTCCCCTTCTGGCTATACCCCCCCGTGGTATCACGGGTTCTCCAGTTTTCAAGCTTTGTGCGAAGGAGGTCAGACATCCATACATAGCTCCACAGATTTTAGTCAGCAGTAGCTGCTGACTATTTCGGATGGAAGAAAAGAGGGCCCATATAGGGCCCCCAGCATGCTCCCGTCTCACCCGTGGATGGTGTTGTACGGTTGAGGTACCTATTGCTGGTACAGAGGCTGGAGCCCCACATGCTGCTTTCCTTCCACATCCCCTTGTAGGGCTCTGTGGAAGTGGGATCCTGCCGGCCTCTAAGCTCTGACGCCGGGCTCCATCCACAGACCCAGTTGAACCTGATGGATATGGAGCAGGAGTACAATCAGGGACAAGGCCCTGCATCATACAGGTACTCTGTGTCCCCGGCAGGCACAGACACACTCCGGGCTGGCTGGGTGTTGTAGTGCGCCGGGGACCGTAACGTTGGAGTTAGTGTTCCTACAGTTTACTGGGGGACTTTGTGTTGTGGGAACGCAGCGCCGACCCCCACTGGACCGGGCGGCGCTGCTGTGACTTGTGGTGCGCCGGGGACACGCCGACCGCGCTTTTACGGCGGCGGCGTTTATAACTTTAGTCCCCGGCTTTTTGCGGCCTAGCTCCGCTTCGTTCCCGCCCCCACCCTGTCAATCAGGGTAGGGGAGAGACGCTGTTTCGCAGCAGCGACGAGGGCTGGAGCCTGATTTACATGCTCCAGCCCTCTCACTAGGCACAGAGGGAAGCAGGCTTCCCGCTCTTAGCCAGGAACGCCCAGGGCCCGCCCCCCCTCCTCTCCCAGGACGCCGGCAGCCATTACATGCAGTCTGGCTGGAGGAAGGACGCAAGGCTCTGGGAGACCTGGACTAGGGGGCTTTTGGCGACCACACACCCGCTCTTAAGCGGGCGGTAAGCGGCATTTCAGCTGGCCCCTCTAGTGCCTCAGTGTGTATTGGTGTACTGTGTCACCAGATATATATATTTATTTATTTCTTGCACTGTGAGGTCGCTTCCTGGCTGGATACCCAGATCGCTCTGAGGAAGCAGCAACATGTCATCCACAAAACGCAAGGCTGCCAAGGCTAGGGCTGTGTACACTGCGTGTGCTGCATGTGGGGCTGCTCTACCAGCAGGCTCCGATGACCCCCATTGTGTGCAATGCTCCGATCCGGTGCTGCTTCGCCAGCCGGAGTCCGGAGAGGTAGTGACCCAGGCTGAGACGCTTGTAAGTTCTGCCCCGGCGCCAGGGACAGACTTTGCAGTTTTTGCTGATAGAATGTCTGTGACTATGACAAAAATCCTTGAAACTTTGCAATCCATGTCTGGGGCTCAGTCTTTGGACTCGGCGAGGTCTCTGTCCTCTGGCCCCCCTCAGCTGGATCCAATCCAGACTACAAGGGGGTCCCCGGCTTCACAAGCTGAGGATTATGACTCAGATGATAGCCCCAGCCACCCTAAGCGAGCTCGCTGGGAAAGACCCTCAACGTCATCACACTGCTCAGGGTCTCAGCGCAATCAGTCTCCCTGTGAGGTGTCTGAAGAGAGTGATCAGGAATCCACTCCTGGAACCCCTCTCAACCTGGATACCCCTGATGGGGACGCCATGGTAAACGACCTCATCTCAGCCATCAATAGGCTGTTAGATATTTCTCCCCCAGCCCCTTCAGCAGAAGAGGCAGCTGCAGAGCAGGAGAAGTTTCGTTTCCTCTATCCCAAGCGTAAATTGAGTGCTTTGTTGGATCACTCTGACTTCAGAGAATCAATCCAGAAACACGACGCTCACCCAGAAAGACGTTTCTCTAAACGTTCTAGGGATACACGTTATCCTTTCCCCCCTGATGTGGTCAAGCGCTGGACCCAGTGTCCAAAGGTAGACCCCCCGATTTCCAAACTTGCAGCTAGATCCATAGTTGCAGTGGAGGATGGCGCTTCACTTAAAGATGCCAATGACAGACAGATGGACCTTTGGTTAAAATCTGTCTATGAAGCTATCGGCGCGTCGTTTGCTCCGGCATTCGCAGCCGTATGGGCTCTCCAGGCTATTTCAGCTGGTTTAGCAAAAGTGGATGCTATCATACATCCAGCAGTGCCACAAGTGGCGTCCCTTACCTCGCAGATGTCTGCGTTTGCGTCTTACGCTATCAATGCGGTCCTAGAATCTACCAGCCGCACCTCAATGGCGTCCGCCAATTCGGTAGTTTTGCGCAGAGCCTTGTGGTTAAGGGACTGGAAGGCAGATGCTGGTTCCAAAAAATGTTTAACCAGCTTGCCTTTATCTAGAGATAGACTGTTTGGCGAGCCATTGGCTGACATCATTAAGCAGTCCAAGGGTAAAGACTCTTCTTTACCCCAGCCCAGAACAAGCAAACCTCAGCAGAAAAAGTGGCAGCAGAGGTTTCAGTCCTTTCGAGGTTCGGGCAAGACACCATTTACCTCGTCCAAAGGGTCTCAGAGGACGCAAAGAAACTCAGATTCCTGGCGGGCTCACGCACGCCCCAAGAAAGCAAATGGAGGAACCGCTTCCAAAGCGGCTACCTCATGACTTCCAGCCCCCTCCCGCCGAATCTCCGGTCGGGGGCAGGCTCTCCCGCTTTTGCGACATTTGGCTGTCACAGGTCAAGGACCGGTGGGTGACAGACATTTTGTCTCGCGGGTACAGAATCGAGTTCAGTTCTCGTCCTCCAGCCCGATTCTTCAGAACCTCCCCACATCCAGACCGAGCAGATGCTCTGCGGCAGGCGGTGGACTCCCAAAGAGCGGAAGGAGTAGTGATCCCTGTCCCTCCTCAGGAACAGGGTCGAGGGTTTTACTCCAATCTCTTTGTGGTTCCAAAAAAGGACGGCTCATTCCGTCCTGTTCTGGACCTAAAACTGCTCAACAAACATGTGCACGCCAGGCGGTTCCGGATGGAAACCCTACGATCTGTCATTGCCTCAATGTCTCGAGGAGACTTCCTTGCCTCAATAGACATCAAAGATGCTTATCTCCACGTGCCAATTGCTACAGAACATCAACGTTTTCTACGTTTTGTGATAGGAGACGACCATCTTCAGTTCGTAGCTCTGCCATTCGGTCTGGCGACAGCCCCACGGGTCTTCACCAAGGTCATGGCGGCAGTGGTAGCAGTCTTGCACTCTCAGGGACACTCGGTGATCCCTTACCTAGACGATCTACTGGTCAAGGCACCCTCTCAAGAGACATGCCAACTCAGCCTGAATGCTAGACGGCCAAGGACTCGCTACAATGGTGGCTCCTTCCCACCTCATTGTCTCAGGGAAGATCCTTCCTGCCCCCATCCTGGGCAGTGGTCACGACAGATGCGAGTCTGTCAGGGTGGGGAGCAGTTTTTCTCCACCACAGGACTCAGGGAACGTGGACTCCGCAGGAGTCCACCCTTCAGATCAATGTTCTGGAAATCAGGGCAGTGTATCTTGCCCTACTAGCCTTCCAACAGTGGCTGGAAGGAAAGCAGATCCGAATCCAGTCGGACAACTCCACAGCGGTGGCATACATCAACCACCAAGGAGGGACGCGCAGTCGGCAAGCCTTCCAAGAAGTCCGGCGCATTCTAATGTGGGTGGAAGACACAGCATCCACCATATCCGCGGTTCACATCCCAGGCGTCGAAAACTGGGAAGCAGACTTCCTCAGTCGCCAGGGCATGGACGCAGGGGAATGGTCCCTTCACCCGGACGCGTTTCAGGAAATCTGTCGCCGCTGGGGAGTGCCGGACGTCGACCTAATGGCGTCCCGGCACAACAACAAGGTCCCGGCATTTATGGCGAGGTCGCGCGATCAAAGAGCTCTGGCGGCAGACGCCTTAGTACAAGATTGGTCGCAGTTCCGGCTCCCATACGTATTCCCGCCTCTGGCACTCTTGCCCAGAGTCTTACGCAAGATCAGATCCGATTGCAGCCGCGTCATACTCGTCGCCCCAGACTGGCCGAGGAGATCGTGGTATCCGGATCTGTGGCATCTCACGGTCGGCCGACCGTGGTCACTTCCAGACCGACCAGACTTACTGTCCCAAGGGCCGTTTTTCCATCAGAATTCTGCGGCCCTGAACCTGACTGTGTGGCCATTGAGTCCTGGATCCTAGCGTCTGCAGGATTATCCCAAGGAGTTGTAGCCACAATGAGACAGGCTAGAAAGTCGACGTCTGCTAAGATCTACCACAGAACGTGGAAGATTTTCTTATCCTGGTGTTCCGCTCAGGGAGTGTCTCCCTGGCCATTTGCATTGCCCACTTTTCTTTCTTTCCTGCAATCGGGGTTAGAAAAGGGCTTGTCGCTCAGCTCCCTTAAAGGGCAAGTATCGGCACTATCCGTGTTTTTTCAGAAGCGTCTAGCACGTCTTCCTAAGGTGCGCACGTTCCTGCAGGGGGTCTGTCATATTGTGCCCCCGTACAGGCGGCCGTTAGATCCATGGGATCTGAACAGGGTACTAGTTGCTCTCCAGAAGCCGCCTTTCGAGCCTCTGAAGGAAGTTTCCTTTTCTCGCCTGTCACAGAAAGTGGCGTTTCTTGTTGCGATCACATCGCTTCGGCGAGTGTCGGAGCTGGCAGCTCTGTCATCCAAGGCTCCCTTCCTGGTGTTCCACCAGGACAAGGTAGTGCTGCGCCCCATTCCGGAGTTTCTCCCTAAGGTCGTCTCCTCGTTTCATCTTAATCAGGATATATCCTTGCCTTCCTTTTGTCCTCATCCGGTTCACCGGTATGAAAAGGACTTACGTTTGCTGGATCTGGTGAGAGCACTCAGAATCTACATTTCCCGCACGGCGCCCATGCGCCGTTCCGATGCACTTTTTGTCCTTGTCGCTGGTCCGCGCAAGGGGTTGCAGGCTTCTAAAGCCACCCTGGCTCGATGGATCAAAGAACCAATTCTAGAGGCCTACCGTTCTGCGGGGCTTCCGGTTCCTTCAGGGCTAAAAGCCCACTCAACCAGAGCCGTGGGTGCGTCCTGGGCATTACGACACCAGGCTTCGGCTCAACAAGTGTGCCAGGCAGCTACCTGGTCGAGTCTGCACACTTTCACCAAGCATTATCAGGTGCATACCTATGCTTCGGCGGATGCCAGCTTAGGTAGAAGAGTCCTGCAGGCGGCAGTGACACCCCCGTAGGGGAGGGCTGTTTTGCAGCTCTAACATGAGGTATTTCTTTACCCACCCAGGGACAGCTTTTGGACGTCCCAATCGTCTGGGTCTCCCAATAGAGCGCTGAAGAAGAAGGGAATTTTGTTACTTACCGTAAATTCCTTTTCTTCTAGCTCTTATTGGGAGACCCAGCACCCGCCCTGTTGTCCTTCGGGATTTTTTTGTTGTTTGCGGGTACACATGTTGTTCATGTTGAACGGTTTTTCAGTTCTCCGATGTTACTCGGAGTTAATTTGTTTAAACCAGTTATTGGCTTTCCTCCTTCTTGCTTTGGCACTAAAACTGGAGAACCCGTGATACCACGGGGGGGTATAGCCAGAAGGGGAGGGGCCTTGCACTTTTTGGTGTAGTGCTTTGTGTGGCCTCCGGAGGCAGTAGCTATACCCCAATCGTCTGGGTCTCCCAATAAGAGCTAGAAGAAAAGGAATTTACGGTAAGTAACAAAATTCCCTTCTTTCAGGGGAGGGCTTATATTTAAACTTTGCTCCGAAAATGCTGAAAATCCCTGCTAGGGCTTATTTTTGATGGAGGTCTTATTTTTGGAAAAACACGTTATTTAAAAAAAATCTGAAAATAAAGAAGAAAAATAATAAAAATAGTCCAATTAAATTTGTGTAAAAAAATAAAATAAACAAATAAGTACACATATTTGGTATTGCCACGTCCATAACAACCCGAGCTAACCCCTTCAGTGTACACGATAAAAAAAAAAAAAACATAGCAAAAACAATGTCTTTTTAACATATAGCTGACAAAAAAGTGGAATAAAATGTGATCAAAAAGTTATATATAAATAAAACTGGTACAGATGAAAACATCATTTCACCCGCAAAAAAACAAGCCACCATACAGTTTTATCAGCCAACAAATAAAAATGTTATAGCTGTCAAAATACAGCAATGCAAAAACTGATTTTTTCCGTGCAAAATAGTTTTTATGGTATAAAAGCAGCAAAACAAAAAAACTTGTATAAATATGGTATCTCTGTAATAATACTGACCTGGAGAATAAATCTATCTTATCACTTTTACAGCACTGTAAACAACGTTAAAAAACCCCCTATTCCTGAGTTGCTGTTTCTTCTTGATTCTGCCTCACAAAAAGTGGAATAGAAAGCGATCAAAAATTATGGCCAAAAATGGTATCAATAAAAACTCCAACTTATCCCACAAAAAAAGTCCTCACATGTCAGAATAAAAAAAAAACTATAGCCTTCAAAATCTGGTGATGCAAAAAAACTTTATTTTGTAAAAAGCGTTTTTTAGTACCAGAGGAATACAGCCACCTAATCACCTATACTACATGGCGAATGGTGTAAAAAATAAATAAAGAAAGCCAATAGTTCAACTGTTGTTGATTTGTTCATTCTGTCTTTAAAAGAACGCAGTACGGCACGGCTCATATTTATCCTGTGCTCTACGCTAAGTGCTTGCATCGGGATTACCTTTAAGGGTGCTTGCCCACAATAAGGAATAGCAGCATATTGGATGCTCCGTATTTTTGCTGTGTCCAAACCACTGCATTGTGCGGTACAAGCACAGTGGATGGACTGATATAAATCCAATGCCCACTGTACTTCTTTTCTATACTTCGTAAACTGACCTGTGGAGCTGCTTCCCTAGATGCAGTATGTCAATTTATGCTGCAGAGACGCGAGTGTTCCCAGCTGGGAAAACAGAGCGAAAGTCCACAGTGCCCCAAACCCTGATCGTGGGCATGGGCAGCTGCCGCCTCCTGAGTAGTGCACTTGTGTCTCTGCAGGTGAATACACTCCACATCCAGAACATGGCATGTGCTGATCGCTGGCACGTACCCTAGAGACTAAATCATTACTACTCCTGTAGATGAATTCCCAGAGGGGTGAAATTTCCAAAATGTGGTCACTTGAGGGGGATTTCTTCTTTTCTCGCACATGGGGACTCTGCAAATGGTGTCCACAAACTATTCTAGGAAAATCTGTGTTTCAAAAAATCAAATGGTGCTCCTTCCTCTCTGAGACCGACCTGTCGTGCGGCCAAACACTACTGTACAATGACATGTGGGGTATTGTCATGTTCAGGAGAAATTGTGTAACACATTATAGGACATTTTTTACCTATTCCCCATGTGCAAATTGGAAATTTGGGGTTAGCACAACATTTTAGTTGTAAAAATGTAATTATTTTTGTTTACCGCCCAATAGTATAAAATTTGTTTGCACACTGCACCTCTGAATGAATTCATTGAGGGGTACAGTTTGTAAAATGGGGTCACTGTGGGAGATTTCTGCTGTTTTGGCATTTCAGGGGCTCTACCAATGTGACATGGCAAAACAAACCATTCCAACTAAATCTGCACTCCAATGTGGTACTCTTTCCCTTCTTCTTCTTTCCTGCATTAGTCAGGAGAAATTGCACAATAATTTGTATGGTTCACTATCTCCTATTACTCTAGGTTATTTGCAAAATTTGGCGTTAACGCAACATTTTTGTGGTTTAAAAATTACATTTTTCATTTTCACAGCTTATAAAATTCTGTGAAGCCCACCTGTTCCAGGTGCTCACCAACCATCTAGATAAATTCCTTGAGAGGTCTAGTTTCCAAAGCAGCGGTGTTTCCGTCCCTCGCTGCTGCCCGATCTCGGCTGCTAGCGCACGCGCACTACATCAACTGCAATCAGGATTGATTGTTTTCACTTCCTTGGTCCCAATATAGCTGGTTTCTCACCGCATACATCACACTTCCTTTTGAGAAAGCGTGCTGCGAAACAGCTGTCAAGAGGTTATCTTACCACCAGAACCAGCCTCCCACTACACCACCAGGTAGAGGTATTGCATGAGTCCTTTCTGGTCATTTACATAGTGCTCTCCATTCACCTGCACAGTTTCCTAGCCTTGGGCATTTACCACTTACTTCTATTTGTCTCACTCCAACTTCACACTTGCGGTGTGTTTCTTGTGGCAGGGCTGTGCATGTGTCAGGGAATTTTACACTCTGTGTATAGACCATTTTGGTTCTCTCATGTGGGGCACATTTTTTCATATGCCAGACTGCAGGTACATATATAATCCTCTCAGTATGTGCCCCCTTTAGTTTGCCACTTTATTTAATTCAGTACCATACTGGTGTGTAAATTTTAACACAAATATTACATCTATTATACGCATAATAATTGTGGCTGGTTCTGTGTGGTAATTTTATTTACCTCATTTTTCCCCCCTTTTTTCTACTACCCCCTTTCCACACTCACCGAGGACCTATTGTATATATTACATGTTGCTTATAGTACTTTTCTACTTGATTTTTATTGAATAAAATGTATTTTGCAACAAATCGTGCTTCATCTCCTTTCCTCCTTTTGTTTGCTAGTTTCCAAAATGTAGTCACTTGTGGGGGAGCTCCACAGTTTAGGCACATCAGGGACTCTCCAAACGCGACATGGTGTCCGCTAATGGTTTTAGCTAATTTTGCTTTCAAAAATTCTAATGAAGCTCCTTCCCTTCCGAGCCCTGCAGTGCGCCCAAACAATTGATGTCCACCACATATGGGGTACTTAGGAGAAATTGCACAATACATTTTATGGTGCATTTTTTCCTGATATCCTTGTGAAAATGCAAACTTTTATGTTTTAAGTAACATTTTTGTGTTGAAAAAAAATTTAAAAAAATCATTTTTTCCTTCCACATTGCTTTGGTTCCTGTGAAGCACTTAAAGGATTTATAAACTTTTTGTATGTAATTTTAAGCAATGTGAGGGGTGCAGTTTTTAGAATGGTGTCACTTTTGGGTATTTTCTGTCACCTAGTCCTCTCAAAGTCACTTCAAATGTGATGTGGTCCCTAAAAAAATGGTTTTGTAATTTTTTTTTCGAAAACTGAGAAATTGCTGATGAACTTTAAACCCTTCTGTGAGGTAAATCCTGGCATATGAAGAGGAATTATGATTTCCAGTCATAATCGCTCTCATCACTCCGTGGTAGCACCCCCCCCCCCTTCTCCTTCTCAGATGTCCAACATCTGGAGAGGTGTCACATCCCATTCACACAGCAGAGGCAATCTCCTGTGATATGGAGATTAGATGAGTTGTGAACAAAGGACACAGGACGACCCCCTGCTGTGACCCTGTAACAAGAGTTCCTATCTCATTACCAGGCCATTGAAGCCACCAGACAGAACGACTCCGGTAAAATATGGTTAATATCTCGCGAGACGTACATCCGATAAATACGGCAACCATAAAAATGGTGTCTCCGCATGCGGACGATGCTGGCACACCTTTTTTATGGGAGTGGGACCTTGGGAAGTACCCCAGGCGTGATATCGGCCAGTGGGGAACTAGCAGACAAGCCATGAGTACTCTCGTTTTGCAGCTAAATTCATAACTGTCAAAATGAGAGCATTGGCGTCCGCCTACAATGTTCCCAGGCAAAGTTATGATTAATAATCCCTTGGGAATTTTATCCTGACTCAAAGCCGGGGGAGTGGCAGTGGTTCCCTGTGAGGTCACAGAGGTAGGAGGGGGACAGGGATTCGGCCAGGTTGATAACCACAGTTCGGACATTTTAGCTTGTTCTTTGCTCGGGGGTCTGGTCGGGAAAGACCTGTGAGGGAGTTCCGGAAACCTGGTCTATCAGCGCCCCCCTGTGGCCAGACGCACAAGGTAACTGCTTGAACTGTATGCCTGTTTGTAACCCATATCTTGCCTGTAAATGTACTCTGACCTAACTGTATATTCTGTAGATTCCCTATTGTATATATTGTAGTTTCTAGTGTGCCTTAGGCTGATTAAATTATATAATTAATCTTGGGCTGTTCTGTTATCTCGATCTTGAATCCCACGTCTGTGTGTTCGGCTTAATTGTTACCGTAAATCGGATGGTGGCAGCGAGTTTGTGCCAAGGATCATTGTGGGGCAGCCGGTGAGATTAAAGGTGGTTTTCATATATTCCGTCCGCTGAGGTCAGGAGGAATATATACCTCACTCTCACCGGGAACCCTTCAATCCTCGGCATAGGAGAATAGCGGCCTCCTTGCTTATTTTCGGGCAATTCCATAATTGGCCTGACTATAAGAGGGGCGCTAGAGAGCGCATCACGTGCTCTGTCTGTCGGTCGGGAGGTATAGAGGAGGGGTGTGATGCCCGCTTGTTACCCCCCCGATCGTGACATATTGGTGGCAAGCGGTGGGATCGAGATAATAGTGCGTGTGAGTGTGAGACCCATACTCCCAGACACTAAAGACTGCCAGTAGCAGCTGTGGCTGCTGGGGTCTTCAGACTAGACCAACACTAGAGTGTCAGAGTGCATATACAGTAAGGTGTGTGGGCGCATCAGGTGTCAGTGACCAAAGTCTGCAACAATGGCTGATAACACCAGGAGCAAAGCTAATGAAATGGCCGATGCTCTGGCCAGAGGCGAGGAGGTAGAAGACTGCTGTGGACAACAATGAGGATGTTGACGACGAGTCCTCCAGGAGCCCGACGCCAGAGAGCCGTTCTGCAGAGGACAGCGCACAACCTGGCAGTTATGGACAAGATGAGGAGGAGCCCACCCAAATGTCCTCAGGGAGCCAGATGCCAGCCCTCCGCTCTGCAATGGACAGTGAATCACCAGGCTCTGCAGCGTGCCGCAGATCACCACTCGCCAATCCACTGAGCCTGGCAGGCTCGGATGCCCTTCTACAAATGGCTATGGCCCGACTCCAGGCTTTTTTTCCCCCCCTTCCATTCCTTCCCCTCTTACCTTGGGAAATTATATAATTTTATGTAATTTAGGATTGTGCAATGTGGCTGTGTAGGTGGTCTCTTGTATTTAGGTTCACAATATAGATATATTTTTATATAAAAAATATACATTTTGTATACACTTTTTATATACATTTTTTCACATGTATTTGTAAATTTTGCATATTTTGCACATTTTTTGTGTGTTTGTCCATATCCAGCTAAATTTTGTCTTTTAGAAATTGAATGAATTTGCATAAGTAAGTATAACATTTATTCATTGTTTCATTCACTATACTTTTTTGCTCACCTTGCACTTTTGTACCGTCACATTTTCTTTATCACTGTCACATTTCTTTATATCCACATATATAGTCTAGATCCATGGATGAGTCTGTTTCAGTTAGACTTTATTGTATTTAATTTATATAAATCACATTAGTATATGTCACTATTAAATCTTTATATAAATAGAGTCCGTTTCATGAGTGCTGCATTGCATTAATCCATATAAATTTACTTCATACCATGGATCTATTCAGATTCACTGATATAACTGGCATTCCTATGGTTAACTTCTAAGTATAAAAAAATCCTTAGAGCGCTTGCGCTTCCCTGGGCAGCAGTGTTGTCTGGTTTCTATGGTGAGGCGTCCTCACGTGGTTCATGGACGCACTCCCTGGTTTACCAGGGGACGTTTCCATGGCTGCAGGACGCTGACCCAGGTGCTTTGAACTCTCCTGCTTTCCATGATAAGCGCTTCACAGCCGCTGCTATCAGTAATCTGCGTGTCATTGGACAGCTGTTACTTAGGGGTGCTTCACACACAGCGAGCTCGCTGCTGAGATCGCTGCTGAGTCACGGTTTTTGTGACGCAGCAGTGACCTCATTAGCGATCTCGCTGTGTGTGACACTGAGCAGCGATCTGGCCCCTGCTGTGAGATTGCTGCTCGTTACACACAGCCCTGGTTCGTTTTTTTATTGTTGCTCTCCCGCTGTGACGCACAGATCGCTGTGTGTGACAGCGAGAGAGCGACGGAATGAAGCGAGCAGGGAGCAGGAGCCGGCATCTGGCAGCTGCAGTAAGCTGTAACCAGGGTAAACATCGGGTAACCAAGGTGGTTACCCGATATTTACCTTAGTTACCAGCCTCTGCAGCTCTCACGCTGCCTGTGCTGCCGGCTCCTGCTCTCTGCACATGTAGCTGCAGTACACATCAGGTAATTAACCCGATGTGTACTGTAGCTAGGAGTGCAGGGAACCAGTGCTAAGCAGTGTGCGCAGCTCCCTGCTCTCTGCACATGTAGCGACGTTATGATCGTTGCTGCGTCGCTGTGTTTGACAGCTAAGCAGCGATCATAACAACGACTTACTAGGTCGCTGTTACGTCACAGAAAATGGTGACGTAACAGCGACGTCGTTATCGCTGTCGCTATGTGTGAACCCAGCCTTAAATAGACTGTGTGCCTTACCAGACTTCACCCCTTCTGAGGAAGAGACGAAACGATCGTTAAGGGTGATCCTGGGGTTCTTATGTAAGATCTATATTTATGCTTTGGTTCATCACCGCTCTGTATGATCTGTTTGACAAAATGTTGATTTAATCTGCCTGCTTGATAAGTATTGCTCTGATCACATCAGTGTCTATGGCTTAATGATATGCGCCCTTTGCCTAGTAACATGCTGTTGTAATTCAACTCCTGCAACAAGACGGAATCCTGCTCTGTTAACCCTTAATATACCTGCTTGAATAGTATTGCTCTTATCACATCAGTGTTTATGGCATGATGTTATATGGCCTGCCTAGTAACATGCTGATGTAATACTATTCCTGTTAACTATATAACAGATTGAACTTTGCTCTGTTAACTCTTAATATACAGTAGATGCATAGGTATAATGGGCATTTGTTTACAAAGAGTTTTTCAGCAATTCCTGTGACAACGTGAGTGCTTACAGAGATAATTTTTTCTGATGCAGTTTTTTATGGCTTGCCTCAGAAATAATAACTCTGCATAGATTCATTGGAATAAGCAGATTATTTCTACCTCTAAACAAAACTATTCAACCCCTCATTCATCTCATGTATCTTTGGTCTCTCAAATTGTTTATTTTTAGCTGTATGCTAATGCACTAGCACTTTCCGATAGATCACAAATTATATATTATAATTGACCTCGATGCGGGCGGATTAGGGGTTGAATACTTTTTCAGGAGACCAACCTCACAAAAACATATGTACAAAAATTTGTTAAAAAAAACTGTGTTATGAACCTGTATGAATTTATTATGTACAATATTTAAAAAAAATAAAAAAAAATAAAAATTAACACTTGTTGAACCCAGGATATTTTTATATCATTATCCATCTTTTTAATATTTTTCTTGTGTGTTTGTTTAATAAAATAATAAAGAATTTAATGTTTCATGAGAATTTGGGTCATTTGACTTTTTTGGAATCTCTGGAGACCGGGAGGGCTACAAGGAACTCATGGCAGAGCGCAGGGCAGAGCGGCAGGCAGCGCGTGAAGCTGCGGAGCGGCAAGCAGCGCGTGAAGAGCGACAGCAACAGGCAGAGAGCGTGACCACCAGCTGCAGCTAGCTCAGCTCCGGCCCTCATCAGCCACCCGTGACCTTCGAGACACCAAACTTCCAAAGGTCCGTGTTGAGGACTTCCCAGTGCTGGAGAAGGATGGAGACTTGGACTCTTTCCTGACTGCTTTTGAACGGACTTGCCTGCAGCACCATCTGGACAAGGATCAGTGGGCCAAATACCTGACCCCCCATTTAAGGGGTAAGGCCCTGGAAATCCTTGGGGACTTGCCTGCTGAGGCAGATCAGGGCTATGACACCATCAAGCGGGCCCTGATCCAACAGTACTACCTCACTCCGGAGTCCTACCGCAAGAAGTTCCGAAGCCTGCAGGGACCAAAGGACTCCTGGGCTGACCACCAGCGGGCACTTGCCCGAGCTGCCGACCACAGGACCCAAGGCCTGCAGCTTACCACCGGACCGGAGATCCTGGACTTGTTCATCACGGAGCAACTCTTGTGGAACTGCCCTGAGGATCTCCGCCAGTTCATCCGAAACCAGAAGCCAAAGGGGTCCACTGCTACGGCCGCCCTCGCACATGACTACACCAACAATCGGGCCCCGGAGGCCAAGAGAGCGGCCGCCAGCAGCACCTGGAGAGGGGGTAAGATGAATTCTGCGACTGCCCCACCTGCCCCTAGACTGCAGGGGGTGTCCCCCTCGACCCCCCCCCCTCCAGGCCCGTGGCAGAAACAAGACGGTGCCACCAGTGCAACCAACCCGGACACTTCAAGGCCATGTGACCTCAGTGCCCCAAGGCCCCGTCCCCGTCCCCAAAACCGCCCACGGTGCACTGTGTAAAGGGGGGTGGTGGTAGGTCCCTGGACAGCTTCCAACCCGTCACCGTCGGCCAGTCTAGGACCATGGGACTGCGGGACTGCGCCTCGGAGGTGACTCTGGTGCAGCCGGAGATCGTGTCCCCCCCAAGACTTGGTCCCCGGAAAAACCCTCGCTTTCTCCGGAATTGGAGGCACTGACCCAACGCTGCCGTCGCCAAGATTTATTTGGACTGGGGCGCAGGACGAGGGGTGAGGGAGGTGGGGGTAACTGATAGGATCCCTGCCAAAGTGTTGCTTGGGACAGATTTGGGGCGGATAACCTCCCAGTTTGAGGCCCCCGAATCCTCAAGGGCTGATCTTTCAGCCAGTACTGACATACCCCCTGGCGATGTGGATGTGTTATCTGTAATTGATGTAAGGGAGGAGGGAGTGAGCTCTGCGTCTTCTGCATACACTGAAACCACAGACACACACACAGCTCCAGCTGTGACAGGGGAGGGGGTGGGAGAAGGGTGTGACAATGCCCTTACCAGTGATCAGCCAGTGAGCTGGGATCTGTTGCCCTCTGCAGGGATAAGCAGAGAGCAGGATACTGCAGGGGGAGAACCAGTGTGTGGGGTGGGGGCTACCACAGCAAATGCGGGGTCCCCAGAGACTTCACCGCGGGGTTTCTGTTGCTGCAGGGGGGGGGAACAGGCAGGTGAGATTGGGGCTGGTCCATGAGCGGAAGTGCTCCCAGGTAAGATCTCGGTGCAGGGTTCCCCCACAACCGGTGTGTCAGGAAGCCAGGTAGGTCTGCCTGAACCGGCGACTTGGTCAGGGACGGAGGAGGAGCAGGCACGACCCACGGTAACAGCGGCTGTGGCTGCTGTCACCCGCAGTGGGTGTGCTGGAAGCCCAGGGGCCTCCCGGAGGTCCGATAGCTCTTCCCCTTCTGACCAAGTGGCAGCCGAGTCAGGTGGAGGCCAGGACACAGGTCCCAGGGTACTGACCGAAGATGTGACAGTCTCGTCGATTCTGGCCACATCTAGTCAGGGGTTTCAGGCAGCGTTAGAAGCTGACGACAGCCTGAAAGCTCTCAAGGAGCAGGAGGCACAGCCTCCCTCGGACCTGGAGCGAGTGGTGTGGGACAAAGGATGGCTGTATCGGGTCACGGTCCAGCAGGGTTCACCAGAGGCGTGGCCCAGGGACCGTTCCGGACGGAGTTGTTGCGGATCGCACATGAGATTCCGATGGCCGGACACCTAGGGATCACTAAGACCAAGGCCAGGTTAAACCAGCATTTCTGCTGGCAAAAAATGGGGGCCGATGTGGCTGCCTACTGCCGTTCGTGTGGCATCTGTCAGAGAGTGGGGAAGGCGGGGCCACACCCCAAAGCCCCACTGGTATCTTTGCCCATCATTGATGAGCCTTTCAGGAGGGTGGCTGTGGATCTGGTCGGCCCGCTGGCCATCCCCAGCAGCTCCGGGAAACGCTTCGTACTGACGGTAGTGGACTATGCGTCCCGGTACCCTGAAGCGGTGGCCTTGTCGTCCATTCGGGCTGACAAGGTGGACACCGCATTTCTTGAGATTTTCTCTCGAGTGGGTTTTCCCCAGGAAATGCTCACTGACCGGGGGACCCAATTCATGTCACAGCTGATGGAGGCCCTCTGTAAGCAAGTCCAGGTGCAACATCTGGTGGCCAGCCCGTACCATCCACAGACTAATGGTCTGTGCGAGCGGTTCAATGGCACCTTAAAGCAGATGCTTAAGATGTTGGTCGACTCCCACGAGTGTAACTGGGAGCGGTATCTCCCACACCTGTTATTTGCTTACCGGGAGGTTCCATAGGCCTCAACAGGGTTCTCACCTTTTGAGCTCCTGTACGGGCGACGTGTACGGGGCCCGCTGGCTCTGGTGAAAGAGGTTTGGGAAGGGGATGTGGCCACCCCTGGAGTGTCGGTTATCGAGTATGTCATGCGCTTTCGGGACAAAATGCAGGCCTTGACGCAGCTGGTGCACGACAATATGGCTCAAGCCCAGGCCGATCAGAAGCGTTGGTACGACCAGAACTCTTGTGAGAGGACCTACCAAGTGAGTCAAAAGGTGTGGGTACTGGTCCCGTACCACAGGACAAGCTTCAGGCAGCCTGGGAAGGCCCATACCTCGTGTACCAGCAGCTCAACCCTGTAACGTACCTGGTCACCCTGGACCCTGCCCGTGGAAGGCGGAAGCCCTTCCATGTGAACATGATGAAGGCACATCATGAGCGGGAGGCATGTGCGCTCCCCATGTGCAACCTGCCCGAGGAGGAAGAGGCGGAAACCCTCTTGAATATGCTAGCCCAGGTTAGGGCAGGTGGATCCATTGAGGATGTGGAGGTTGGCCACCAGCTCTTGGAGGACCTGCGGTCCCAGCTGTGGGCCACCCTACACTTCTTCCGGGGGTTGTTTACCAACCAGCCCGGAAGGACTGAGTTGGCCGTCCATCACGTGGACACTGGGGATCATCCCCCGATCCGGTGTTCAGCATATCGGGTCTCCCTGGAGGTGCAGCAACACATGCGCCAGGAGATTGACGAGATGCTGAAGCTGGGGGTGATCCAGGCATCCAACAGCGCTTGGGCCTTGCCTGTAGTCCTCGTCCCTAAGAAGGAACGAACCACTCGGTTCTGCGTGGACTACAGGGGGCTCAATGCTGTCACGCAAGGCCAGGGAACGTTCTGCCTTTATTACCCCATTTGGACTGTACGAGTCCACGGTGATGCCCTTCGGAATGAGGAATGCCCCTGCCACTTTCCAGCGGCTAGTCAACACCCTGCTCAAGGGACTTGAAGGGTACTCGGCCGCTTACCTGGATGACATTGCCGTCTTCAGTCCCACCTGGGAGGACCACCTGGAGCATCTAGCACAAGTGCTCAGGCGGATCCACCAGGCAGGTTTGACCATCAAGCCAGGAAAGTGTCAGCTGGCCATGAGCGAGGTCCATTACCTGGGCCACCGGGTAGGCGGGCGAACTCTGAAGCCCGAGCCTGAGAAAGTGGAAGCCATCGCATCCTGGCCCACCCCCAGGATAAAGAAGCAGGTGATGTCCTTCTTGGGGACCGATGGGTACTATAGGAGGTTTGTTCCACACTATAGTAGCCTGGCGAAGCCCCTGACAGACCTCACCAAGAAGAAGCTGCCCTCTGCAGTCGATTGGACAGTGGACTGCGAGACAGACTTCCGGGCCCTAAAGGATGCCTTGTCCAGCCCACCAGTACTACAGGCAGCTGACTTCACGCGGCCGTTTGTAGTACAGACCGACACCAGTGACTTCGGCCTCGGTGCGATGCTCAGCCAGGTGGGCTCGGCGAGACAGGAGCACCCAGTCTTGTACCTGAGCAGGAAGCTGTTACCAAGGGAAGTGGCCTACTCCACGATGGAAAAGGAATGCCTAGCCATAGTGTGGGCCCTGCAGCGTCTGCAACCCTATCTATATGGGCGCCGCTTCATCGTGGAGACGGACCACAATCCCCTTGGGAGGTTGTTGCGATGGAGCCTTGCGCTGCAGCAATACAACTTCACCATTTGCCACAAAAGGGGCCGTGACCACGGTAACGCAGACGGGCTGTCCCGACAAAGAGAGGTCGCGGACGGACGCACGGGGGAACACCGGAGTGTGCTGCCCCCTAGCGCCCTCAAAAGGGGGGAGGTGTGAGGTAAATCCTGGGATATGAAGAGGAATTATGATTTCCAGTCATAATCGCTCTCATCACTCCGTGGTAGCACACCCCCCCCCTTCTCCTTCTCACCTTCTCAGATGTCCAACATCTGGAAAGGTGTCACAACCCATTCACACAGCAGAGGCAATCTCCTGTGATATGGAGATTAGATGAGTTGTGAACAAAGGACACAGGACGACCCCCTGCTGTGACCCTGTAACAAGAGTTGCTATCTCATTACCAGGCCATTGAAGCCACCAGACAGAACGACTCCGGTAAAATATGGTTACTATCTCGCGAGCCGTACGTCCGATAAATACGGCAACCATAAAAATGGTGTCTCCGCATGCGGACGATGCTGGCACACCTTTTTTATGGGAGTGGGACCTTGGGAAGTACCCCAGGCGTGATATCGGCCAGTAGGGAACTAGCAGACAAGCCATGAGTTCTCTCGTTTTGCAGCTAAATTCATAACTGTCAAAATGAGAGCATTGGCGTCCGCCTACGACGTTCTCAGGCAAAGTTATGATTAATAATCCCTTGGGAATATTATCCTGACTCAAAGCCGGGGGAGTGACATTGGTTCCCTGTGAGGTCACAGAGGTAGGAGGGGACAGGTATTCGGCCAGGTTGATAACCACAGTTCGGACATTTTAGCTTGTTCTTTGCTCGGGGGTCTGGTCGGGAAAGACCTGTGAGGGAGCTCCGGAAACCTGGTCTAACAGCGCCCCCCCTGTGGCCAGACGCACAAGGTAACTGCTTGAACTGTATGCCTGTTTGTAACCCATACCTTGCCTGTAACTGTACTCTGACCTAACTGCATATTCTGTAGATTCCCTATTGTATATATTGTAGTTACTAGTGTGCCTTAGGCTGATTAAATTATATAACTAATCTTGGGCTGTTCTGTTATCTCGATCTTGAATCCCACGTCTGCGTGTTCGGCTTAATAGTTACCGTAAATCGGTTGGTGGCAGCGAGTTTGTGCCAAGGATCATTGTGGGGCAGCCGGTGAGATTAAAGGTGGTTTTCATATATTCCGTCCGCTGAGGTCGGGAGGAATATATACCTCACTCTCACCGGGAACCCTTCAATCCTCGGCACAGGAGAATAGCGGCCTCCTTGCTTATTTTCGGGCAATTCCATAATTGGCCTGACTATAAGAGGGGTGCTAGAGAGCGCGTCACGTGCTCTGTCTGTCGGTCGGGAGGTATAGAGGAGGGGTGTGACGCCCGCTTGTTACCCCCCCGATCGTGACACTTTCTAAGTAAAAAAAATTGTTTCAAAAATTGCGCTGATGTTAAGTGGACATGTGGGAAATGTTCTTTACTGACTATTTTGTGTGACATACAGTATCTTTCAGATTTAAAGGCATAACATTTCAAATTTTGAAAATTGTGAAATTTTCAAAATTTTTACCAAATTTCTGATATTTTCCTAAATAAACACACAAAATATGACCTTAATTCTACCACTAACATGATGTCCAATATGTCACAAAAAAGCAATGTCAGAATCAGCACGATCCGTTGAAGCATTCCAGAGTTATAACCTGTCAAAGTTACACTTGTCAGAAGTGCAAAAAATTGCCCGGTCATTAACCCCCCAACGACCCATTATGTTTTAAGTAACATTTTTGTGTTGAAAAAAAAAAATCATTTTTTCCTTCCACATTGCTTTTGTTCCTGTGAAGCACTTAAAGGATTTATAAACTTCTTGTATGTAATTTTAAGCAATGTGAGGGGTGCAGTTTTTAGAATGGTGTCACTTTTGGGTATTTTCTGTCACCTAGGCCTCTCAAAGTCACTTCAAATGTGATGTGGTCCCTAAAAAAATGTTTTGTAAATTTTGTTGGAAAATTGAGAAATTGCTGATGAACTTTGAATCCTTCTAACTTCCTAACAAAAAAAAAATTGTTTAAAAAATTGTGCTGGTGTAAAGTAGACATGTGGGAACTATTTTCTGACATAACTCAGATTTATGGCTATAAAATGTCAAAGTTTGAAAACTGAAATTTTCTACAAATTTCCAATATTTTCACAAATAAATGTAAAAGTATCGGCCTAAATTTACAACTATAATGAAGTACAATATATCACAAAAAATGTCAGAATCACCGGTATCTGCTGAAGTGTTCCAGAGTTATTACCTGTTAGGGCTTGTTCGCACATACCTGCTGATTATTCTGCAGCGATTTTACAGCACATGTGCGCTTCAAATCGCTGCAGAAACACTGCGTAATGGATGCATTTTTTCTGTAGAAAAAAAGCCGATTTCATGCGCTCGCAATGATGCCCCCACCATAGACAGAGTGGGAGCAGCATCCAAAGCGCACAAATAATTGACATGCTTTATGAACGCACGGATTTGGGTTAAAATTTTAGCATTCAAATCGCTGCAATCAAAAAAGCAACGTGCGCACGTATCATGCACAATCTACATAGATTGTGCAGGGGACGCAGGACACATGCATTTACGCTGCAGTGCAATACGCATGAGCCCTAAAATTGACACTGGTCAGAATCGTAAAAAATAGCCCAGTCATTAAAGTGTTTTCAGGCCTAGGGGGTGAAGGGGTTAATGACAAGGGATTGTGTTACAGGCAAAGTATATCTTTGTACCATGTTAGCCAGTAGAGATAAAAAAAAATTGTTTAAAAGAACGGAGAGTCCTCAGTGGTTGATGCCACTGAGGGGATTTAGCATGAGATTTCATATAACTTCCCTGGGTGTAATGTGTAGGCATCCGAATACTTTTGTCCATATAGTATGTAATAGGTTCTGCTTCTTCCAAGGTTGGAGATTGCTCCTCTGGTATGTGAACTAGGATCATAATCACTTTTGGTTTATATTTTAGTAAAACGCGAACAAAGGGAGGAAATAAATGTCCCCAACAAGAGGCGCCGTTTGCAGCCATGGTAAGCCATATTTATATCTGTATCTTTTATTTTCCTTTGTTTTATTAACAACTCAAACACGGTACAGCTGACATAATGTACACCGTTACAGGTACATGGATGGTGGCATTTTACACATAGTAATAGGCAGTCATGTAGTTTTCATGGCACCTGCTTTACCTAAAACAAAATAGTGTTGTTGTTCATACACCCTAGCATTTATACATTTAACAGATTTGTATTAAGTATACAGACAACTTAATCTAATCAAAGAACCTAAACAAAACAAAAGGCAACAATAACAGCTACACAGCATCTCAATATCCATATACTGCTGGACAGTATTCTAACACCTAGAGGGATCTATGTCACAATCATTCCCTTTAATCTTCTGTAAGTGTGTCGAGAAAGGAGTTCCACAGGCTCCAGATTTTGTTGAATTTTTCTGGGCATCCCCTATTGTAACGCACGACCCCTTCATAGGGTATGATTTAATTAACTAATTTGACCCAGGACAGTACTGTTGGATGTGAACCTCCCATCCACCTTAGAGCTATCAACGTCCTAGCCATGAACAAGGTTTCCCTAACAAATATTTTCATGTAATGATCCCATGACTCCTGTTCCATTACCCCAAACAGACACAATAGTCACCCGGAACAGGAATTGATACAACAGATGGGGATCTACGCAGCATGTGGATCCAATTACTAAACTTAGGACCAAAAGCGAACCTCTGGAGGCAGGCAGACAAGAATGGCCACTCCACCGAGTCAAATGCCTTGACCGCGTCCAGTGAGGCCAAGGGCCACTCGTTTTCCGGGACCAACATACTGTATTGCACTATAGACTGGACCCATCTAATATTTATAGAGTTGTTTTTCCCAGTCATAAATCCTGTTTCATCCGGGTGCACTCCATCTAGTATAACAGAATTAAGCTGGGACGCCAATATTTTGGTAAAAATCTTGTAGTCAGCATTGACCAATGATATAGAGCGGTATGAGCCACAGTCCAGTGATCCTTTCCCTCCTTCCTCAGCACAAGAATATGCGGTTTGTATAGAGAGGCAGATAGAGAGCCACCAATTGAAAAGTGTGAAAAAATATCAAAAGGACCGGGGCCAAGGTGTCACAAATATTTGCCGTAAAAGTCTATTTGAAGGCCGTCTGGACCGGGAGATTTCCCTCTAGCCATATCTGAGATGGCTGTTGTTACTTCTTCTGTTATTATGTCTGCCTCTAGAAACTCTCGTTGTGACTGACTCAATATTTGACATTCTACATCTGAAATATGCCAAACAATCCTGGACCCCATGAACACTTTTAGAGCTGTACAAAGTTTTATAGAACGTGTAGAAACATTGTGAGATGCCCTCAGGGGATGTGACAATCGAACCATCCGCCTTTCATATTCCCAGTACTGTATTTGAAGCATTATGCTGCCTAACCATATATGCAAGTAATTTGTTTGACTGGTTCCCAAGCTCAAAGTATGACTGTCGGGTGAAGAATAGCTTACGCTTAGATTTAGTTTCAGAGTGTTGTACATATGTCCTATATGAATGCAACTAAGCCGCGCTGTTCCCATCAGTTGTGTTAGATATATATCTTGCCTCTGAGTCCCTGAGTCTTCTTCCTATTATGTCATCCTCCTCCCTTGTCATCCGTTTAAGATATGTTATGGTGGAGGTTCCATCATGCTTTGGGGCTGTGTGGCCAATGCCGGCACCGGGAATCTTGTTAAAGTTGAGGGTCGCATGGATTCAACTCAGTATCAGCAGATTCTTGACAATAATGTGCAAGAATCAGTGATGAAGTTGAAGTTACGCAGGGGATGGATATTCAGCAAGACAATGATCCAAAACACCGCTCCAAATCTACTCAGGCATTCATGCAGAGGAACAATTACAATGTTCTGGAATGGCCATCCCAGTCCCCAGACCTGAATATCATTGAACATCTGTGGGATGATTTGAAGTGTGCTGTCCATGCTTGGCGACCATCAAACTTAACTGAATTGGAATTGTTTTGTAACCAGGAATGGTCAAATATACCTTCATCCAGGATCCAGGAACTCATTAAAAGCTACACTAAGGGGCACTTTGCACACTGCGACATCGCAGGCCGATGCTGCGATGCCGAGTGTGATAGTCCCCGCCCCCGTCGCAGCAGCGATATGTGGTGATAGCTGGCGTAGCGAAAATTATCGCTACGCCAGCTTCACACACACACTCAACTGCCGTGCGACGTCCCTGTGGACGGCGACCCGCCTCCTTGTTAAGGGGGCGGGTCGTGCGGCGTCACTGCGACGTCACACGGCAGGCGGCCAATCGGAGCGGAGGGGCGGAGATGAGCAGGATGTAAACATCCTGCCCACCTTCTTCCTTCCGCATATCCTACGGAAGCCGCGGTGACGCCGGTAGGAGATGTTCCTCGCTCCTGCGGCTTCACACACAGCGATGTGTGCTGCCGCATGAGCGAGGAACAACATCGGACCGTCGCGTCAGCGTAATTATGAATTACGCCGACACTACACCGATGATACGATTACGACGCTTTTGCGCTCGTTAATCGTATCATCTAGGCTTTACACACTGCGATGTCGCATGCGATGCCGGATGTGCGTCACTTTCAATTTGACCCCACCGACATCGCACCTGCGATGTCGCAGTGTGCAAAGTGCCCCTAAGGCTATGTGCGCACGTTGCGTCGGAGTACCTGCAGTTTATTCTGCACGTTTTCCTTCCCTTGGTTTTTGACCAAATGGCTTTTGGCCATTTTTTAGCGCTAAAAACGCATGCGTTTTTACCGCGTTTTTAGTGCGTTTTGTGCGCTTTTTACCTGCGTTTTCACCTGCGTTTCTGCAGATGCGTTTTGTAGATCAAGACACTGAGAAATAAAGTTGGACTAGTCAAAAAGAATGAAAAAAGGATAAAATTTTAATAAAACTATATGGAAAATATCAATTATAATGAAATAATAGCGGTTATGCACATTATAACAGAAAAATAGGTAAAGTTTATTATTTTTTAGCATTTAAATTTTCGGTTATTGTGTGTGTGTAAAGGAACATTAGAATCCATTAATTTTTGGCCAGAAAAGCATGCATTTTTGGAGCCAAAATCGCAGTGGAAAAGCAGGTAAAAAGCATGAAAAACGCAGGAATTGTGATTTTGGTTGCTTTTTGCCATTTCTCATTGACTCCAATGTTAATGAAACGCTGCAGAAATGGCAAAAACAACTGACATGCTGCTTCTTTTTCAGCATGGTTTTTGACCACAAATATGCAAATTAAACGCTGCTGAAAAAAAAGCAAAGTGCAGACAGGATTTCTGGTTTTTCCATAGACTTTGCTGGAAAACAAAAACGCATGCGTTTTGGCACAAAAACGCTGCAGCTAAAAACGCTGCAGAAACGCGGAAAAAAACGCAACGTGCGAACATAGCCTAAGCGACTAGAGGCTGTTATTTTTGCAAAAGGAGGATCTACAAAATATTAATGTCACTCTTATGTTGAGGTGCCCATACTTTTGTACTGGTCAAATTTTGTTTAAATGCAGATTGCACATTTTCTGTTAGTACAATAAACCTCATTTCAATCCAGAAATATTACTCAGTCCATCAGTTATTAGATATATGAAACTGAAATAGCTGTTGCAAAAACCCAAATTGTTGTAAAGAAAAAAGGTTAACATTAATAGGGGTGCCCAAACTTTTTCATATGACTGTATATATACGTGTTAGTAAGAAACAAAAGCATTCATATATATGAGTGTTAGTTTACATCTACTAAACTATATACCTGAGTCTATGAAATGGCTGAATTAAGTATTTCTGTTTACTTAATTCTCACCCCCAACATCTGTACATACACGTGTCTACAGCAAAGGGTAGTCCCGAGTCAGCACAGCGCCTGAGTGTTATAATCAGGAGTAATACAGGCCTCTCCAGCGTGGAGTCTTAATGTATATCTTTCTGTATTATGTCAGTGTCAGAGGGAGACCTGAGGGGCCTGTTTTTCAGAGCACTCACCCCAATCTGCCTCGGTTATTGGCTCGTTCACCGCTGCTGGCCCTTTGATGTGCCAGCTGCGGGCGGTGCGGCTGATGATAAAATTATTAGTGGCGCTCACTGATCTCCAGATCTCCCCTCTGGTTCGCCCCTGCTGACTTGTGAAGCCACCTCCACCAGCTCCTCCACGTCCTCCTGGGGGTAAGCTGATCGCCGGGTGGTGGGACTCCACGGCGCTGCACGCTATGCAGCTGCAAAGCCTCGTGCAGGGAAGATGGCTGCCTCGTCTCACTGTCCGGCCTCAGTTGGTACAATATCTGCTGTCAGGAGTCGGGGGACAGTTCTGGTGGAATCGCTGGCCTCTAGAGAGTGTCCCCTACCTCAGGAACAACTTTGCAGGCGAGGGAGAGCAGGCAACAATATCAGGATATGCAGGATGGTGGGAGCACCTCTCATGTGCCTCCGCTCAGCTCAGCTACATCACTCCGCCCCATTCCAGTATCTTTACATTGCATTCTAAGGGGTACTTTGCACGCTGCGACATCGCAAGCCGATGCTGCGATGCCGAGCGCGATAGTCCCCGCCCCCGTCGCAACTGCAATATCCTTGTGATAGCTGCCGTAGCGAACATTATCGCTACGGCAGCTTCACATGGACTCACCTGTCCTGCGACCGTCGCTCTGGCCGGCGACCCGCCTCCTTATTAAGGGGGTGGGTCGTGCGGCGTCATAGCGACGTCACACGGCAGGCGGCCTATAGGAGCGGAGGGGCGGAGATGAGCGGGATGTAAGCATCCCGCCCACCTCCTTCCTTCCGCATATCCTACGGAAGCCGCGGTGACGCTGGTAGGAGATGTTCCTCGCTCCTGCGGCTTCACACACAGCGATGTGTGCTGCCGCAGGAGCGAGGAACAACATCGGACCGTTGCGTCAGCGTAATTATGGATTTCGCCGACACTGCACCGATGATACGATTACGACACTTTTGCACTCGTTAATCGTATCATCGAGCCTTTACACACTATGATGTCGCATGCGATGCCGGAAGTACGTCACTTTCAATTTGACCCCACCGACATCGCACCTGCGATGTTGTAGTGTGCAAAGCCCGCCTAAGGCTCTGCTTCACATTTCCAGTAGTTTCAGTATTTTAATGCATTTTAGGAAAACATAATGGAAATAAAAGGTTCCAAATCTATTCATTTATATGATAATGGAAGAGTCCTAAATTTTCTTTTGTTTAACCCCTTCACCCCCAGCGATATTCCGTTTTTGTTTTTTGCTCCCCTTCTTCCGAGAGCCGTCACTTTTTTATTGTTCCTTTAATCTTGCCATATAAGAGCGTACGTTTGAGGGACGAGTTGTACTTTTAAATGAATCCATTAGTTTTACCATATAATGTACTGGAAAATGGCAAAAAAATTCCAAGTGCAGAAAAATTGCAAAAAAAAGTGTGATTGCACAATTGTTTTTGGGATATTTTATTCACTGTGTTTACTATATGGTAAAACTGATATGGCGATGTGACGCCTCAGGTCAGTACGAATTCGTAGACACCAAACGTATGGATTTACTGTTATGTAATGGGTTAAAAAAAATTCAGATGTTTTTCCAAAAAAAGTGGCACACTTTCTGCGCTATTTTCTGAAAACTATAGCATTCTCATTCTTTGGGCTCTATGGTTCAGCGACCGCTTATTTTTTGCATCTCGAGCTGACATTTTTAACGGTACCATTTTTGGGCAGATGCTACATTTTTATTGCATTTTACGCAAAATTTGCAACGACCAAAAAACGTAATTTTGGCATTTGGATTTTTTTGCCGCTACGCCATTTATTGATGAGATATTTTAAATTTTGATATTTCTGAATGTGGCGATATCAAATATATCGTATATTTTTTATTTTTTTTTAACCCTTTAATTGTCAATGGGGTGAATGGGGGATGATTTAAACTTTTAGGTTTTTTAAATTTTTTAAAAGTTTGTCTTTTTCTTTTTTTTATTTTACTATTATAAGGATCAGCAGTCTGATCGCTTGTTCCTTTTTTGTAGAAGAAAAGCTGCTCTCCTCTCATACACGGCCCTCTGCCAGCTGTTAGGCTATGTGTCCACGTTGCTTTTCCTTACTTGCAGTTCTAAATGCACATTTTGTCCTTAATTGAATTAGCCAAAGTTGCCTTTTGCAGAACTTTAGCGCTGAAAACGCATGCGTATTTGCCGCGTATTTGGTGCATTTTTAGCGCTTTTTGAATGCTTTTTCAAATGCACTTTGACACATGCGTTTTGAACATCAAGACAATGATAAATAAAGTTACAACAGTCAAACAATATGAAAAAAGAGAAAAAAAAGGGACACATAAATATTTGTATGGAAAAAAAGAAAATAGCAAGATTTAATAGAATTATAGCGGTTATTTAATAAAAAACGGAAATATAACAATAAAATGATAATTTTCTTTACATAAATTGTCGGACTATGTGTGTGTGTAAAGGGACATATGAAATAATTATTTTGATGTGCAAAAAGCATGCGTTTTAGTAGTCCAAAACGCATGTTTTCTGCACCAAAAAAGCAGGTAAAACGTTGGAATTTTGATGTTTCTTGGTTACTCCCTGCTTTCTCATTGACTTCTATGTTATGTAAACGCACCTCAAATGGCAAAAACAATTCATGCTGCTTTTTAAAACGCATGTTTTTTGCCACAAAATATGCAAATTAAACGCAGCATTTTGAACTGCATGGTGGGCACAGGAAAACCCTATTTTCCATAGACTTTGCTGGGAAATCAAAACGCAGCCATTTGGGCACTAAGAAAGTGCAGTTGAAAACGCTGCAGAAAAGCATGAAAAAACGCACCGTGGACACAGGGCCTAAGAGGAACTGACTTATGATAGCTACAGGAGTCATCACATGACCCTGTGTTACCATGGCAATGATTGGATCTACGTGATCACAACATGTAACTTCCGATGGAGCCAGGTGACTGAGAGCTTACTGCGGCTGCGATGTACACCGCGCTGTCACGTTTTGACAGCGCGGTGTAAGGAGTTAACAGGCACGAGTGGAGAGCGGATCCATTTGTGTCTGATATCCACACATGTCAGCTATTCAAATCAACTCATATGCGTGGAACTCGCTGCCCGCGGCATCAGGCAGTGAGTATGCCGACATGAGGCATGACGTACACAGTGTCGGTAAGAGGTTACCTGTATTATTTTATTTATTTATTTATTTTTTTAATTATTCTTTTCCCGCAAACAATGATTGTGAAGGCTCACAAGGTGAGCTAGGGAAATGATCAGCGGATGTCAGTTATTCATTATAGCAGGTGCCCTGCTGTTATGGCTGCTGTGGATGCTATCACCAAATGCGGGTCACTAATCCACCCCTCTGAAATGGCTGTCGGTAGTGCCAGTTGTATCTCTTTGTTTATTTTAGGGTGAGGTCTCCCGCTTTGTACCCATCGTCACTAATAGCAGACACGATGATCTCAAGCCGAGTAATAGCTTGTGGTCACCCAGCTATATTGCTCCATATAGGCTCGGTCTGGCCCGCCGGGGCACCGGGGAATCCCCCGGTAGGCCTCGGGCCCTCAGGGGGCCCCACGTGCCTTAATTTATGCGGGGCTGTGTACAGCGCCGCGGGGCCACCGGTTTTTCACGGCCGGCGCTATGTGCGGCAGACTGGGCAGGGCCCCCACGCTCTGATGGGCCCCTCCTCCCACACTCTGAGGGCCCCCAGCCTTTCAATTACACACTGCAGCGATAGCACACGATCCGTACTATCGCTGCAGTTTTTGCGGGTGCAGAAGGACCTGTGGTGACATCACAGACAGTCATGTGACTCACCGTAGGTCCTGCACCGCTCGCTGTTCAAATGTACGTGCATCCTTCAGACGCTCGTACATGTGAACAGTCCGGCCGGTGTCAGGAGGCGGAGGACCTGCTCAGCCCCGCACCGACACAGCGGCCGTCATCACACTGCCGCCGCCGGAGCAGCAGAGGAGAGGACGCGCAGGGATGCAGAGGAGAAGTAACTGCTCAGAAGGAGCCGAAGAAAAAAAAAATAATCATTCTCACCTGTTCTCCTCTGTTCCCGTGGTGCTCCAGACCGCAAGACACAGACCCCCTCAGTGACCCGTCCGGTGCACGGAGCCGCCGCTGCAGGTTGACTTCATTGCTTTACTGCAGTTAAATGCTTTACGGCGCTGCAAAGCATTTAATTGCAGTAAAGCCATGATGGCATTCTGCGGCAGCGGCGGCTCCGTGCACCGGACGAGATCATGGAGGGGTCCATGAGCCTGCGGACTGGTAAGGTAAGGACAGAGCAGGTACGGAGGACAGGTGAGAATAACGTGTGTGTGTGTGTGTGTGTGTGTGTGTGTGTGTGTGCGTGCGTGCGTGTGTGTGTGTGAACAATGGCATAATAGGGGACAGGAAGAGAGGCCCATTGCTAGAGTACACAAGGCTGGGGGGCCCATTGCTACCCCCAGTGTCAGTGTCATTATCCTGTACCCCCAATGTCAGTGTCATTATCCTGTACCCCCAGTGTCAGTGTTATTATCCTGTCCCCCCAGTGTCAGTGTCATTATCCTGTAACCCCAGTGTCAGTGTCATTATCCTGTACCCCCAGTGTCAGTGTCATTATCCTATACCCCCAGTGTCAGTGTCATTATCCTGTACCTCCAGTGTCATTATCCTGTACTCCAGTGTCAGTGTCATTATCCTGTACCTCCAGTGTCAGTGTCATTGTCCTGTACTCCAGTGTCAGTGTCATTATCCTGTATCCCCAGTGTCATTATCCTGTACCCCAGTGTCTGTGTCATTATCCTGTTCCTCCAGTGTCAGTGTCATTATCCTGTACTCCCAGTGTCAGTGTCATTATCCTGTACCCCCAGTGTCAGTGTCATTATCCTGTACCCCCAGTGTCGGTGTTATTATCCTGTACCCCCAGTGTCAGTGTCATTGTCCTGTACCCTCAGTGTCAGTGTCATTATCCTGTATCCCCAGTGTCATTATCTTGTACTCCAGTGTCAGTGTCATTATCCTGTACCCCCAGTGTCAGTGTCATTATCCTGTACCCCCAGTGTCAGTGTCATTATCCTGTACCCCCAGTATCAGTGTCATTATCCTGTATCCCCAGTGTCATTATCCTGTACTCCCAGTGTCAGTGTCATTATCCTGTACCCCCAGTGTCAGTGTCATTATCCTGTACCCCCAGTGTCAGTGTCATTATCCTGTACCCCCAGTGTCAGTGTCATTATCCTGTACCCCCAGTATCAGTGTCATTATCCTGTATCCCCAGTGTCATTATGCTGTACTCCAGTGTCAGTGTCATTATCCTATACCCCCAGTGTCAGTGTCATTATCCTGTACCCCCAGTGTCAGTGTCATTATCCTGTACCCCCAGTGTCAGTGTCATTATCCTGTACCCCTAGTGTCAGTGTCATTATCTTGTACCCCCAGTGTCGGTGTCATTATCCTGTACCCCCAGTGTCAGTGTCATTATCCTGTACCTCCAGTGTCAGTGTCATTATCTTGTACCCCCAGTGTCGGTGTCATTGTCCTGTACCCCAGTGTCTGTGTCATTATCCTGTTCCTCCAGTGTCAGTGTCATTATCCTGTACCCCAGTGTCAGTGTCATTATCCTGTACCCCCAGTGTCATTATCCTGTACCCCAGTGTCTGTGTCATTATCCTGTTCCTCCAGTGTCAGTGTCATTATCCTGTACCCCAGTGTCAGTGTCATTATCCTGTACCCCCAGTGTCAGTGTCATTATCCTGTACCCCGAGTATCAGTGTCATTATCCTGTATCCCCAGTGTCATTATCCTGTACTCCAGTGTCAGTGTCATTATCCTGTACCCCCAGTGTCAGTGTCATTATCCTGTACCCCCAGTGTCAGTGTCATTATCCTGTACCCCCAGTATCAGTGTCATTATCCTGTATCCCCAGTGTCATTATCCTGTACTCCCAGTGTCAGTGTCATTATCCTGTACCCCCAGTGTCAGTGTCATTATCCTGTACCCCCAGTGTCAGTGTCATTATCCTGTACCCCCAGTGTCAGTGTCATTATCCTGTACCCCGAGTATCAGTGTCATTATCCTGTATCCCCAGTGTCATTATCCTGTACTCCAGTGTCAGTGTCATTATCCTGTACCCCCAGTGTCAGTGTCATTATCCTGTACCCCCAGTGTCAGTGTCATTATCCTGTACCCCCAGTATCAGTGTCATTATCCTGTATCCCCAGTGTCATTATCCTGTACTCCCAGTGTCAGTGTCATTATCCTGTTCCTCCAGTGTCAGTGTCATTATCCTGTACCCCCAGTGTCAGTGTCATTATCCTGTACCCCCAGTGTCAGTGTCATTATCCTGTACCCCGAGTATCAGTGTCATTATCCTGTATCCCCAGTGTCATTATCCTGTACTCCAGTGTCAGTGTCATTATCCTGTACCCCCAGTGTCAGTGTCATTATCCTGTACCCCCAGTGTCAGTGTCATTATCCTGTACCCCCAGTGTCAGTGTCATTATCCTGTACCCCCAGTATCAGTGTCATTATCCTGTATCCCCAGTGTCATTATCCTGTATTCCAGTGTCAGTGTCATTATCCTGTACCCCCAGTGTCAGTGTCATTATCCTGTACCCCCAGTGTCAGTGTCATTATCCTGTACCCCCAGTGTCAGTGTCATTATCCTGTACCCCCAGTGTCAGTGTCATTATCTTGTACCCCCAGTGTCGGTGTCATTATCCTGTACCCCCAGTGTCAGTGTCATTATCCTGTACCTCCAGTGTCAGTGTCATTATCCTGTAACCCCAGTGTCAGTGTCATTATCCTGTAACCCCAGTGTCAGTGACATTGCCCTATACCCCAGTGTCATTATCCTGTACCCCCAGTGTCAATGTCATTATCCTGTACCCCCAGTGCCCCAGTGTTAGTGTCATTATCTTAGGCTATATGTAATTACTCTTCAGGGGGCCTCTATATGTGATGATAGTACAAGAGGAGCTTCAGTATAAATACTATATATGTAAAAAAAAAGCCTGATCTGTCTATAGAGCAGTGTTGTCAGAATACACAGGACTAGTGAAGGGTTTATCCAACATGTAACACTAGTTTAGAAACTATAGTGAAGACAAATATTCACCAGAGTCTCCAAATGGTAAAGTGTATTTGGTGGTAATGCTTCACACCTCCACACACTGACTCTTAGGGGCACTTTGCACACTGCGACATTGCAGGTGCGATGTCGGTGGGGTCAAATTGAAAGTGACGCACATCCGGCATCGCATGCGACATCGCAGTTTGTAAAGCCTTGATGATACGATTAACGAGCGCAAAAGCGTCGTAATCGTATCATCGGTGCAGCGTCGGCGTAATTCATAATTACGCTGACGCGACGGTCCGATGTTGTTCCTCGCTCCTGCGGCAGCACACATCGCTGTGTGTGAAGCCGCAGGAGCGAGGAACATCTCCTACCAGCGTCACTGCGGCTTCCGTAGGATATGCGGAAGGAAGAAGGTGGGCAGGATGTTTACATCCTGCTCATCTCCGCCCCTCCGCTCCGATTGGCCGCCTGCCGTGTGACGTCGCAGTGACGCCGCACGACCCGCCCCCTTAACAAGGAGGCGGGTCGCCGGCCACAGGGACGTCGCACGGCAGGTGAGTGTGTGTGTGAAGCTGGCGTAGCGATAATTTTCGCTACGCCAGCTATCACCACATATCGCTGCTGCGACGGGGGCGGGGACTATCGCACTCGGCATCGCAGCATCGGCCTGCGATGTCGCAGTGTGCAAAGTGCCCCTTAGGGTATATGCCCACGATCAGGACTCACTGTGTTCTGCATGGAGCGGGTCCGGACCTGCGGGGCTGCGAGTGTTCTCCGCAGGAGACCGCAGCTGCTCATACCCACAATCAGGCTTCAGTGCGCTGCGGTCTTTCACTTGTGTTCTCCATACGGAGGAGTGTGAAGCCCCACGGGTGTTGTGTCGGTGTCGGTGCATTACCTTCAGGGACTCCACGTTGCTGGATCTCCGTCACTGGTAGGAAATCTTCTGTTTTGATCGTGACGCCACTCTCAGTATTGCGGTCAGTGGGGACCGCCACTGCAGGTTAGGGGACGCCTGGGGCTGATGATATGTGCAGTTAGATGTAGGAGCCTCCTGAGAGTGAGGCAAGCCCCAGGGCCCTGTGTAGGTTTGTAGTACCACAAGTCGCAGAATAACCACACAGGCAGGAATGTCTTTCAAGGGCTTTACTCACATTTGATGGCAGGGTGAGTAGCCCGGGCGTAGCTGGGATGAACCAGATGGGAACCAGGTATCCTTCAGGCTGACTTTATGAGGGTGACTACTGACTCGCCTTCCTTAGCCCTTGGTGGTTTGGGGTGACCCCGACTTTTAGTCCCTATGGGGGTCACCCAGGGAAGATGCTGCAGCCTCTCTCCCCTTGTTGCTTGCCGTGTGCTTGTTCCCCGGACCAGGCCACTCCAGCCTCTTGCCTCCTATGACCTATGGGCCCAAACTTGTGGTTACGTGGCTGCGGCTTTTGTAGTGTTGTGGTGTGGGCTTTAAGAGCCCCACACCGGCAGGTTTAGCAGGGAAAGGTGAATCTATCCTCGCTTCGGGATCTGCCGCCCGGTTGGGCCTGGTGCTCTCTAGCAGTCTCCTTACTTCCCACTCCGTGCACTCTCTAGCTGAAGCTGGCTTTCAGGCAGCACTCCTAGTTGACCGTTCTCCCCCGTCTGTAGCCACTGCGCGGGCGCTGTTAGACAGCAACAGCCCCACAGGTCTGCTCCTCACTGAGCCCTCTGGAGTTCTCTGCTCTAACTGACTCACTGCTCCTCCTCTCCTGTTCTTGCCTACGCCACCTAGCAACCAGACTCTCCACCACACCCCTTGAGAGGAGATGGAGGCTTTTAACCCCCTGCCACTATTCCAGTGGAGGTATAGGCTTTGCCCCCTCCTGGGATCCCCAGGGGTCCTCTCATGGGTACATGTGTGAGACCTGATCACTATGCGCCTGTGTTCCACACCCCTGTCAGCCTTCTGGATTACCTGTATTGTACTGTCCCCAGCATGGGTGCAGTACTCAGTGGTGCCTGACCAGGTCAGGGGCGCCACATTCCCCCTTAGTTATCACCAGCACGTCCTCGGGCTGCAAGACAACATTTTAAAATGCATAAAACATTAAAACATGTAAAACATTTTTAAAAGCACCAGGTATCAGACATCACCACCCTCCACCCACAAGTCCGTTAACCCACCCAAAACCCTCTCAGGAGGCAGGTCACCGGTCCTGTTGGTGACCAGGTCTGGGCCATCCGTTTCCCCAGACCTTTCCTCCAATCTTCCTCTCCCGTTGGCCGCGACTTCAGCCACTTCTGGCAGGATGTAGAGGCGGCTTTCATGGGCTGGTGGTTTCAGGGTATACCTGGCCTGGTGGATCCGCGCCGTCAGCCTCTTCTGGCAGGATGCAGAGGCGGCCTCCACAGTTGGTGCTGACCAGGTACCCTCTTTGTGGTGGTGAGCCAAGGCCCCATAAACAGGCGTGCTCTCTGGTCGCAGGTGAGCCAAGGCCCTTTTCTACGGACGGGCCCCCCTGGTTGCAGACGAGCCAAGCCCCTAAACAGGCTGGCCCTGGTGGCGGTGCCACTGGTGTAACTATTTACACTGCGAGAGTTTGTGGCTATAGCAAGTTCATAGCCTTAAGTTTGTTTCTCACAATAGTTCTTGTGGGCGCATTTCTTAAACTTGAGAACGTTGCAAACAAAACTTTCAAAACTTTAACTTCTGTACTTCTTTTCTGTACTTTACTTTACTCCTCTTTTTCACTAGGGCGAGGGCACGTTGGGCACTGGCACCTGTGACTTTCTTGCTCTTTGTCTCTGTCTTCATCTGTAGGATCTTTATCTTTCCGTTCTTGGTCTTCATCTGTTTCTACATCTGGTTCTTTATCTCTATCTTGTCTTTCTTGTCTTTCTTGTTGCATGGGATGGCTGTAAGGTTTGTTGGGACATAGCGTTACGTCCAGAGCATACAATCCTCTTTCGCCTTGATGCAGGGTGAACTGAACGGAATCTCCCATCTTTAGATTTCTACAAGGGTGTCCTCTTGGCAGATGAGCGTTCACATCTCTGCGGTTTACAAATATCCCTTCTTTTATTCCTGGTGCTACAATGAAGCCATAACCACTTTTCAAGTTGAAATCTTCCACTACGCCATAACACAGGGGTCCTCTAGCCTGGGCTTTGGACTCTCTCAACATACGCTTCTCCTTTAGGTCTCTGGCGGTGACTGCTCTCTGTTCAGGAGACTGTGGTGCTGGAGCAAACTGTGTTCTTCTGCGCCGTGTCTTGCGGGCTGGATCCATGCTTGTGGGCTCCCAGGTGAAGCTCTTAGGCAGCTCTTCTTCTGCAGAGGGGGTCAGGTCCTCCTCGTCCCAGCGGGAGTATGGCAGCATTTCCGGCTCTGAATACACATCTGCTACTGGTGACACTGGAGTCGGAGTCAACCCTTCTGCTTCCTGGCCTCCTCTCCCCCTTAGTTCTTCCTGGCACTCCTCTGATGGCAGGACTGGGGATGGACTTTCTCCTGCTGGCCCAGGCGGGGGACTCTCTGGTGTAGCTGCAGGGGTTACCTGAATCTCCTCAGGGGTGCATGGGGGGCGCAGGTACAGATCCACCAACCACTGGGGAAACTTGGCCTCCATGTCAGCCCTCATCTGCCAGTATTCTTCCTCCAGCGTGGGCTTCCTATCAGAGACCTCCGGGGACTGGGGAGCAGTGTCAGCTCTGGCCTTACAGGCCGGGGTAAATGCTGAGGTAGTCTTTCCTTGGCGGGCCGCGCCTGGCATGGCGGCGGCCTGGTCTTGGCGGGCCGCGCCTATCATGGCGGCGGCCTGGTCTTGGCGGGCCGCGCCTATCATGGCGGCGGCCTGGTCTTGGCGGGCCGCGCCCTGTATGGCGGCGGCCTGGTCTTGGCGGGCCGCGCCTATCATGGCGGCGGCCTGGTCTGTGCGGGCCGGGCAGGGCATCGCTGCGGCGGCCTGGTCTTGGCGGGCCGAGCAGGGCATCGCTGCGGCGGCCGGGGCTTGGCGGGCCGAGCAGGGCATCGCTGCGGCGGCCTGGTCTTGGCGGGCCGAGCAGGGCATCGCTGCGGCGGCCTGGTCTTGGCGGGCCGAGCAGGGCATCGCTGCGGCGGCCGGGGCTTGGCGGGCCGCACCTGGCGTGGCTGCGGCCTGCTTCAGCGTCGCCGCACCGGACGCCTCTTCAGGGACCGCGGACGTGGCAGCAGGGGTCGGGGCACTTGCGCGGGCCGGGGCATCATTCGACTCACCCGTTGTTGGTAGCACTGGGGTCTGCGTCGTCGCCATCCCGCCTGACACCCGGCATGCAGCTCTCCCTTCATAGGCCCGAACCGCCGCGGTCAGCTCCTGCAGTTCCATCCGTTCCTCCCGAATCTGCTCCACGACCCGGGTCTCCAGCCGGTTGCAAAACTGGGCCAGCTCTCGGTACCACCAGGCAGCGGAGCCTGGTTCTGGGTTCCTGCGGTCAGACGCCATTTCTTCTGCGCCGTCTTCTGCACGGTCTCCCAGCAGTGGACTCTTCGCTGCCTCCTGTAACAAGCTGTCCAGCTTCTGCTCTGCCTCTTTCAGCAGCTCCTCTCCCAGCAGCAGGCTTGTGGCTTCCTTTCCTTCCCGCCGTCTCTCGACGCTTCCACTCTCATAGCTGGCAAGGTCAGAACTCCGCAGGGGATCTCTGGGTAGCCACACCTCTTCGTGGGCGGTAACTTCTTCCAGCGCGAGCTGCTGTTGTTTTTCAGCGCGCTTTTCATGGTGGCAATATGGCGGCGCTTCCAATTTTTCAAGCGGACCGCCCAGGCACATGGTCACCTGTCTGAACAGGTCTAGTCCTTATCCTGTTCGTGACGCCAGATGTGAAGCCCCACGGGTGTTGTGTCGGTGTCGGTGCATTACCTTCAGGGACTCCACGTTGCTGGATCTCCGTCACTGGTAGGAAATCTTCTGTTTTGATCGTGACGCCACTCTCAGTATTGCGGTCAGTGGGGACCGCCACTGCAGGTTAGGGGACGCCTGGGGCTGATGATATGTGCAGTTAGATGTAGGAGCCTCCTGAGAGTGAGGCAAGCCCCAGGGCCCTGTGTAGGTTTGTAGTACCACAAGTCGCAGAATAACCACACAGGCAGGAATGTCTTTCAAGGGCTTTACTCACATTTGATGGCAGGGTGAGTAGCCCGGGCGTAGCTGGGATGAACCAGATGGGAACCAGGTATCCTTCAGGCTGACTTTATGAGGGTGACTACTGACTCGCCTTCCTTAGCCCTTGGTGGTTTGGGGTGACCCCGACTTTTAGTCCCTATGGGGGTCACCCAGGGAAGATGCTGCAGCCTCTCTCCCCTTGTTGCTTGCCGTGTGCTTGTTCCCCGGACCAGGCCACTCCAGCCTCTTGCCTCCTATGACCTATGGGCCCAAACTTGTGGTTACGTGGCTGCGGCTTTTGTAGTGTTGTGGTGTGGGCTTTAAGAGCCCCACACCGGCAGGTTTAGCAGGGAAAGGTGAATCTATCCTCGCTTCGGGATCTGCCGCCCGGTTGGGCCTGGTGCTCTCTAGCAGTCTCCTTACTTCCCACTCCGTGCACTCTCTAGCTGAAGCTGGCTTTCAGGCAGCACTCCTAGTTGACCGTTCTCCCCCGTCTGTAGCCACTGCGCGGGCGCTGTTAGACAGCAACAGCCCCACAGGTCTGCTCCTCACTGAGCCCTCTGGAGTTCTCTGCTCTAACTGACTCACTGCTCCTCCTCTCCTGTTCTTGCCTACGCCACCTAGCAACCAGACTCTCCACCACACCCCTTGAGAGGAGATGGAGGCTTTTAACCCCCTGCCACTATTCCAGTGGAGGTATAGGCTTTGCCCCCTCCTGGGATCCCCAGGGGTCCTCTCATGGGTACATGTGTGAGACCTGATCACTATGCGCCTGTGTTCCACACCCCTGTCAGCCTTCTGGATTACCTGTATTGTACTGTCCCCAGCATGGGTGCAGTACTCAGTGGTGCCTGACCAGGTCAGGGGCGCCACAGGAGCATATGATCACGCAGCAAACAATTGACATGCTGTGGTCTAGAAAGAAGATCCGCAGGTCAGTGTTTGCTGCGGAAACAAGAATCACATTGGGCACGGGATTTCTAGAAATCCCTCCACTGTGCTTGTACTTACAACGCAGCGTTTTGGATGCAGCTGAACCATGCTACAGCCAACATGCTGCAAACACTGATCGTGGACGGCTGGGCACGCACCCTTACAGGGGATTTCCCAGATGAGGGCAGAGGGGGATTAATGTTAGTAAACGTTTCCATATGAAGATGCTGGATAACGTTCTGCTTCTCTTTGATTATTGTTTGGCTGTTGTACTCGGTGGTTTTCCTAGGACAAGGAATGTCCGTGTGTAAGAAAACCTGCGACTGACTGTAAATAATAGATTCCATTATTAACTACAATAAATAAGAGGCTACAGGAAATCCTGTGATATCTGCAGGCACAGGACAGGGCTCTTCTGCGCACTGTAGGATTTGCTAAAAGTCGCACGTTATACTGAGAGAAGCCGAAAATGATCAAGTAATAAAAACGTTTACAGTAGCTATAGTGCGGGCCCCTAGAGGCAATTTCCCTGGTAGGCCCCTCACACCCCAGTCCGACCCTGGCTCCATATATATGTGAGGTCCTGTATGTGCAGGTGTGATTAGTACAGTGCATATAACAGTATATATCTGTGTAAATAAAACATAGCACATACAGTGTACAGATTAGTCTATTACATACTGATAGGTAGATTATAATGAGGGCAAGTGAGATTATGTGCCGCCCTCACACCAGCAGCCGAGCTGATCGGATCCGGATCTGCAGTGTGGCTCGAGGGGTCTCCGGACCCGGGGGGTCTCGCGGACACTTCGAATGAAAAGGGGACGTTTATATACGAGGATTTTGTGACGCCACCTATGGTGTGTGGTGAAATGTAGCACCACCGCTGCTGCTGGGGAGCACCCAGGGGTGATGGGCTTGCAGCTGGATGTTAACCCCTCCGTGGGTAGGGATTGCTGCCCCAGTTCTCAGTGTCTCTGTGTTGAGGATGGTGACTGCAGGTGCCGGCGCGCCCGGACACACCGGGGGATGTCAATGTATTCACAAATAACTTCACACAAGTCCAATCGGTAAACCAATGTGTTGGTGACCGGCCGCCGCGGCCAGGTTTACTCTGGTCCCACACCCGGGCTGGTGGTCTGTGTCACTTTTCCTCTGCACTGTGTTTTGTAGTGTGTGGACTTCCCGGTATGGAACACGGGAGTCCGCTCCCGGTACTTTTGGTTGGGAACCGTGCCCGCTGACGCTGACCCTTGGGATCTACGGGCCCTGGCGGATGCCCTTACCCCCTCGGTGGGTGGTTGTCTGCTTTTGGGACTTTGGTTGGGACAGGACCTATAATCCTGCCCTCAATTGGTTAATTAGCTAGGCCTTTAGTTCCGGTCCTGGCTTCAGGGTCCAAGTACCCCCTCTCTGCACAGTTTCCGGTTCAGATCTCCGGTACTCGGTACCGGCGGGCTCCAACCCTGTCCTCCTCGGATCTCCCGCAGCCGTCTTCCCAACTTCTGTCAGATATGGACAACCGTCTGCCACCTAGCCAATACGCCGGGGCTCCGTCCCGACGCCTCTCTGCTGCTACTTCCACGTGACAGACTGTCACTGTCACAGGCTTCACTCCTCTCCTCCTTCAACTTCCACTCAACTCCACTTCAACTCAGACTTGAACTGACTACTTTTCCCGCCCCAGGTTCTCTAGACCCCTAGGTGGGCGTGCTCCATCCGCCTGCTCCCGCCCATTGGTGTGCCTGTCCTACCCTGAGGGGGGTGACTATGATTTGGTTGGCTTTGGTGTAACCCTTTTTGGGAAGGTGTTATGCGGGGGGCCTACCCTGTGTGCGACACCTGGCGGGGCCAGGGCGTCACAATTACCCTCACTATAATGTTTGCACCATTAACAGCTGTGCACATGTCGGAACTGGGAGCTTTCCTGGCGCTCCATTGCTGGCAATACAGAATGGCAGCTCAGCTCCAGCTGAGGTCCCGTGGCCTGTTCTGTGGCATCATCAGTTGGTACCAGCATGTGTGAAGAAGTGGAGTCTTGTGGACCAAAGCAGAGTGCCAAAGGAACGAAAGTGAGGTCTGTGTGTGTTTTTTTTCTTAATATGTTTATGGAATCCATGCTTTTATATAGTGTGTAATGGCAGGGCCAATCCTGTACATAGGGGGCTATGTGAGGATTATACTGTATATAGGGGGCTATGCAGGGGCTCATACTGTATTTAAGGGGCTGTCCGGGGACTCATATCGTATAGAGGGCTCATACTGTATATAGAAAGCTATGGGGGATTATGCTGTATGTAGGGGGTTGTGTGTGAGCTCATACTGTATATAGGAGACTATGTGGGGGATCATACTGTATATAGGTGGCTGACTGGGGGCTCATACTGTATATACTGGGCTATATGGGGGCTCATCCTGTGTATAGAGAGAAATGTGTGGGCACCTCTTGTATATAGGGAGCTATGTTCAGTCTCCTCCTGTATATAGGGAGCTATGTGAGGGCTTATCCTGTATATAGAGAGCTGTGTGAGGGCTCATCCAGTATATAGCGAGCTATGTGATGGCTCATCCCGCATCTTGGAAGCTATGTGCATGCTCATCCTGTATATAGGGCTATCTAAGGGCTCATACTGTATAAAGGTAGCCATGTGAAGGTTCATCCTGAATATAGAGAGATATATGAGGTTTCATCCTGTATATAGAGAGCTGTGTGAGGGTTTTTCCTGTATATAGTGGCAATGTGAGGGTTTACACTGTATATAGGGGACTGTGGGGGTTCATTTTTGATATAGACAGCTATGTGAGGGCTTATCCTGTATATAGAGAACTATGTGAGGGCTCATCCTTTATATAGAGAGCTATGTAGGGGACCATCCTGTGTATTGGGAGCTATGTGAGGGCTCATACTGTATATAGAGAGGTATGTGAGGTTCATATTCTATATAGAGAACTATGTGAAAGCTCATCCTTTATATAGAAAGCTATGTGAGGGTTCATACTGTATATAGGGGGTTATGTGAGGGCTTATACTATATATAGGGGGCTATGTGGTGGTTCATATTTGATATAGAGAGCTATGTGAGGGCTCATCCTTTATATAGAGAGCTAGGTGAGGGCTCATACTGCATATAGAGGGTCTAGGTGAGGGCTCCTACTGCATATAGAGGGCTATTTGAGGGCTTATCCTGTATATAGACCTATGTAGGGGACCCTCCTGTGTATTGGGAGCTATTAGAGGGCTCATACTGTATATAGAGAGCTATGTGGCGTTCATATTTTATATAGAGAACTATGTGAGGGCTCACCTTTATATAGAAAGCTGTGTGAGGGCTCATACTGTATATAGGGGGCTATATGAGGGCTTATCCTGTATATAGGGTGCTATCTGGGGTTCATATTTTATATGGAGAGCTATGTGAAGGCTCATCCTGTATATAGAGAGCTATGTTAGGGCTTATCCTGTATATAGAGAGCTATGTGAGGGCTCATACTTTATATAGGGGGCTATGTGGGGGTTCATATTTTATATAGAGAGCTACGTGAGGGCTCATCCTTTATATAGAGAGCTTTGTGAGGGCTAATACTGTATATTGAGAGCTATGTGGGTGCTCATCCTGTACGAGGGTCTGCTGATAAGTCTTTAGCTTTGTGATCTTTTTTTGTTTCTATGGTAACACATACTACATCACATGAAAGTCTTATGTGTCTAATATATGTTTTCAAAATTTCATGTTTAAATCTTATGGCAACGGTGTTCTACGCACGTGGAAAAACAAAATGGCGGAGTCTAATGCAATATTCACAGCAACTGAGAGCAGAGGAGTGATAAAATTCTTGTTTCTGCAAGGAAAGTCCACAAAGGATATTCATGGTGATATCTCGCAGACATTGGGGAATCAATACACTTCATATTCCACAGTTAAAACTGGCCACTTCAGCACCAGTGATGAGGAACGTCATGGACGACCGAGAGTGGTTCTTGTTCTGGAGATCGGCAATGCTGTGCACAACCTCATACTGAGAATCAACGAATTTCAGCTAAAGCAATAGCAGACATCATGGGGATTTCCCGTGAATGTGTTTGTGTCCTTATCCATGAACATTTGGATATTTTAGAGGAAGCTATCTGCAAAGTGGGACCCTAAACTTCCAGGTCCATTTGTCAATGTTTCCAGACTGATAAGAACTTCCTGGATCGACTGGTCACTATGGATGAGACCTGGATTTATTTGTATGACCCTGAAAACAAGGAACAATCAAAAGAGTGGAGGCACAGTGGTTCTCCTCGTCCAAAGAAGTTCTGGATGCAAAAATCAGCCACTAAGGTGATGGTGTCTGTATTCTGGGATAAGGAGGGTGTGCTGCAAGTGGACTACCTTCAAAAGGGTTCCACCATCAATGCAAGCTATTACATTGAACTTTTGGACCAACTAAAGGCAGCTCCGAAGGCCAAAAGGTGCGGCAAGCTGTCCAAAGGAATCTTGTTCCTGCAAGACAATGCCTCCACTCACACTGCACAAGTGACCACAACAAAACTGTCAGAACTGGGCTTCCAGCTGGTTGACCACCCACCTTATTCACCAGATCTAGCTCCCTCTGACTATCATCTGTTTGGAAACTTGAAGAAAGACCTCAAGGGTACCAAATTTCACACCATTTCGGATTCCATAGCTGCTACAGATGCCTGGTTTGAGGCACAACCGAAATCCTTCTTTTTGCTAGGCTTACAGAACTTGGAATACCAATGTAAGAAGTGTGTTGACATCAGTGGAGAGTATGTGGAATAAATGTAAAGTTTCATCATCCTATCTCGTTTCTTACTGGGTAAACTCAGACTTATCAGCAGCCCCTCGTATATTGAGAGCTACAGTGCCTTGCAAAAGTATTAGGCTCTGTTGAATTTTTCAACCTTTTCCCATATTTCAGGCTTCAAACATAAAGATAAAAATTTTAATGTTGTGGTGAAGAATAACTGAAATAACTGAAAAGTGGGGCGTGCAATATTATTCGTCCCCTTTAAGTTAATACTTTGTAGTGTCACCTTTTGCTGCGATTACAGCTGCAAGACGCTTGAGTTTGTCTCTATCAATTTTGCATATCAAGAGACTGAAATTCTTGCCCATTCTTCCTTTGCAAACAGCTCGAGCTGAGTGAGGTTGGATGGAGAGCGTTTGTGAACAGCAGTTTTCAGCTCTTTCCACAGATTCTTGATTGGATTCAGGTCTGGACTTTGAATTGGCCATTCTAATACCTGAATACATTTATTTGTGAACCATTCCATTGTAGATTTTGCTTTATGTTTGGGATCATTGTCTTGTTGGAAGACAAATCTCCATCCCAGTCTCAGGTCTTTTGCAAACTCCAAGAGGTTTTCTTCAAGAATGGTCCTGTATTTGGCTCCATCCATCTTCCCATCAATTTTAACCATCTTCCCTGTCCCTGCTGAAGAAAAGCAGGCCCAAACCATGATGCTGCCACCACCATGTTTGACAGTTTCTCATCAGATGTTGGTAACAACTTATCCAGTCCACATAGGAAAGAGAAATCAAACCGTAGCTGTCCATAAATTAAGTGATGTGTAATAATGAGAAATAACAGGAAAAATGTATTGAATGCATAAAGAAAGATGTGCAAAAAGCCATGGAAAGTCATGACACCAGCTGAAATCTTATCAGTAATTAGAAAGCAATCCTGCAACTTATTGAAAAATAGCAGCTGGTTCAACTGATGTCCTATAAAAAAGTGACTCATTACCAAGGTGCCATACAAGAAACGTTGCCTGATGGGTAAAATCAATGGGCTGTCTCACGACTTTTGCAGCTTTCTTGTGCAAAACATACTGATGGCATTGGATACAGAAGATTTCTAAACTACAAAAAATTCCAGTCAGCACTTTTGGGGCCATAATCTAGAATTGAAAAGAAGAACATTTCACCATAAACCGGCTACACCTAGGTGCTTGTCTCAAGATTTCAGACAGAGGAGTGAAAAAAATTATCAGAAGAGGTGACCAAGAGCAAAGGACTAACTGTGGAGAGCTAGAGAAAGACCTGGAATAAGCAGGTAGCATTAGGGTATGTGCGCACGCTGCATTCTGTAATTGTACAAACAAAATGCACCCTCTGGCAGTGTCAAAGGAGAAATTTAGGTGAAGATAGCTAATGGTATCTTCATTCAGAGTATCAGAGGCATGGATCGAATTAGCTATATACAGTCATATGAAAAAGTTTGGGCACCCCTAGTAATGTTAACCTTTTTTCTTTATAACAATTTGGGTTTCTGCAACACCTAGTTCAGTTTTATATATCTAATAAATGATGGACTCAGTAAGATTTCTGGATTGAAATGAGGTTTATTGTACTAACAGAAAATGTGCAATCTGCATTTAAACAAAATTTGACAGGTGCATAAGTATGGGCACCTCAACATAAAAGTGACATTAATATTTTGGAGATCTTCCTTTTGCAAAAATCACAGCCTCTAGTCGCTTCCTGTAGCTTTTTAATGAGTTCCTGGATGAAGATATTTTTGACCATTCCTGTTTACAAAACAATTCCAGTTCAGTTAAGTTTGATGGTCGCCAAGCATGGACAGCCCGCTTCAAATCAACCCACAGATGTTCAATGATTTTCAGGTCTGGGGACTGGGATGGCCATTCCAGAACATTGTAATTGTTCCTCTGCATGAATGCCTGAGTAGATTTGGATTGGTGTTTTGGATCATTGTCTTGCTGAAATATCCACCCCCTGCGTAACTGCAACGTCGTCACTATTCATCAAGAATCTGCTGATACTGAGTTGAATCCATGCGACCCTCAACTTTAACAAGATTCCCGGTGTTGGCATTTGCCACACAGCCCCAAAGCATGATGGTACCTCCACCAAATTTTACTGTGGGTAGCAAGTGCTTTTCTTGGAATGCCGTGTTTTTTTGCCTCCATTCATAACGCCTTTTTGTATGACCAAACAACTCAATCTTTGTTTCATCAGTCCACAGGACCTTCTTCCAAAATGTAACTGGCTTGTCCAAATGTGCTTTTGCATACCTCCGGCGACTCTGTTTGTGGCGTGCTTGCAGAAACGGCTTATTTCGCATCACTCTCCCATACACCTTCTCCTTGTGCAAAGTGTGCTGTATTGTTGACCAATGCACAGTGACACCATCTGCAGCAAGATGATGTTGCAGGTCTTTGGAGCTGGTCTGTGGATTGTCCTTGACTGTTCTCACCATTCTTCTTCTCTGCCTTTCTGATATTTTTCTTGGCCTGCCACTTCTGGGCTTAACAAGAACTGTACCTGTGTTCTTCCATTTCCTTACTATGTTCCTCACAGTGGAAACTGACAGTTTAAATCTCTGAGACAACTTTTTGTATCCTTCCCCTGAACAACTATGTTGAATAATCTTTGTTTTCAGATCATTTGAGAGTTGTTTTGAGGATCCCATGATGCCACTCTTCATAGGAGATTCAAATAGGAGACCAACTTGCAAGTGGCCACCTTAAATACCTTTTCTCATGATTGAATACACCTGCCTATGAAGTTCAAAGCTCAATGAAGTTACAAAACCAATTTAGTGCCTCAGTAAGCCAGTAAAAAGTAGTTAGGAGTGTTCAAATCAAGAAATTGCTAAGGGTGCCGATACTTATGCACCTGTCAAATTTTGTTTGAATGCAGATTGCACATTTTCTGTTAGTACAATAAACCTCATTTCAATCCAGAAATATTACTGAGTCCATCATTTATTAGATATATGAAACTGAAATAGCTGTTGCAAAAACCCAAATTGTTATAAAGAAAAAAGGTTAACATTAATAGGGGTGCCCAAACTTTTTCATATGACTGTATCTGTGCAGATATTACTGAATCAGACAATGATCACACAAAACGTGTTCACCGTATGAGCCAATGTCATAGACTGGACTCGTTTATTGAAAAATACTCAATTATACAGAATGAGCAGGATGCTCAGTGCAGCTCCGGTGGATCGACCCTTCTGTAATGTGAGGCGTGAATCCATGTTGTCCTGCCATTGAGCTTCATCGAAATTTCTATGGTGGGGACAAGCTGGATCAACTCATCTAATCTTGACTCATGACTCTTTCTCGCTTGTCCCTTTAGGATTAATCAGTGTCCTGACTGAAAACCATATACTACAAACCCTGATTTAGGATCTGGAATTAGAAAATACACTTGTTTATTTCACTATTTAGTCAATCATATGAAAATTGTACGTGCCTTGTGTTAAACCAAAAAAATCATTTTACATAGAGACCTGTTTGTTTTTTGTGTTTTTTTTTACATACCACTTGCATTATGTGGATTTTCAGCAATGATGTTGCTTTCTGCACTGGAATGCCTCTGACCAAACCTGGAAAGAAATCTACACAACACGCACAGACTTGCATACAACGTGCTCATGATATACATCTATAATCAGTTTGCGGTCTCTAAAAATGGGTAGAGCAGGTGCAGGGTGCTTCTGTGAACTCTTTTCAGTTTTGTCTCATTGTTTTAAGAACGTGTTTTACAAGACCGGGTGAGTCTGCCCACCTGGGTACTGAACCCTGGCATCACCAAAGCACACACTGATATTCGTCTTTCACAGATTTTAGTCCATGTTACCTGGGCCATCATTGAGAAGAGATCTCATGGCAGAGAAAGCTTACCGCCCTTTATCCACAGACCTTCCTCAGTCAGCTGGCTCCCTGCATCTCGCACTCCATTCCTTGTTGATTCGCTTGTTCCTGTAGGGATTTAAGAACACAAGGAGTAACAGAAGTCACTGACGTGACAGGTGCCACCGAGGTATGGTCCATATGCATTGGTAAAGGACTCCTCAACTCTAGGCCCGTTCACTGCTTCTTGGTCAGCTGCACCTGTGCGGGGATCTCCATCCGATTCCATCAGCTCAGATTTAGACTTTATCTACAGCATACCTAGCTCATTTGACAACAGGAAAGATCTACATCCTACATACACATTTTGACTATCTTACCTACCTCTGCTTCACCCACTAGAGAGGGGATTAATATGTCACTTCCTCCTGTACCGATAGAAGGGGAGGGAGTGGTTCAAATGTACACTACCTCATGTTGTGTAAACCGTGATATTTCCAGTGTAGAATCGACCAGCATCTTGTTCCATCTATAAAAACAAAAAAAAGAAATATGCATTAGATCATCTATCCAATATGTCTGTCCATCTATAAAAACAAAAACTAAAGAAATATGCATTAGATCATCTATCCAATATGTCTGCTGTGCCTTCTACTGCTGGAAAATTTTGAAACCTTACAATAGACAACACGATTCATATATATTCTGTATCTGTAAAAGAAAAGAAAACTAATTAATACTGGCAATTTGTATGCAGAAACACAAAACAAAAAGATGACCATAAAAACAAAAAAACCCTAATTTGCATATTTCAAAAAATCTAATTTTCCCTGCAAAGTTAATTTAATTATTTAGATATTAGCAGGATACTATTAATAATATCTGGTGAAATCCTGAACTCTAAGGGTTAAACAAAACCCACCCAACCAGCCAAGAAACACTCATCAGTAAAAAGTGAAACACATGCAGCCTTGCAAATCTCTGCTGAAACCATTTTATTTTCCTTTTTCTCTTCTTCGTCAGTTTTTTTCTTAGGAGCTGACTTAGCCCCCACCTTTCCCTGTCACTCTCACGTCTCGCTGCAGTGTCAACTTGGCCTTGGAGACCCGCTTCTTGGACTGATTTAAAGGGATACTGTGATACTCCAGGAAAAAGGCACACCTGGCTTCAGATAGATCATTACTAGATCTACAGGGAGTTTACCCACATCATTAGGCCCTTTTGACCATAATGGTCTACATCAGATTCATCAGCACATGGCATAGAGAGCATCACAGTAAGAAGTACCCGTAGGAGGCAAGTCTCCTCACACCCTTCTGGGAAACTTACTTTAGTCAGGGTGAGAGTAATACCTCCTTCTCCATCTTAATTTATAGCGACCTTTAATTTATTCAACAAATCAAATTTTAATAAATTGACTCGAAAGATTTTTTGACAACACGAACTGGTTGTGAATTACAGGGAAAGATCCATCCGGTACCGGTCAATGTATGCGTAGTGGGTAATCCATCTACGCCCACTAGGGTAAGGACATCATCAGAAAGGGGCAGGGTGTGATCAGGTGGTATATCAAATATTTTAACAATAGAATTGACCGCCCTAGTCTCCACCATGAATTTAATAGAGGTCCCTGTGACATCTAAAGTTACAGATGTAGAAAAACCCTGATTTGAACTGACCATCACGACAGAATTTGATTGGCCACACCTTCATTGTGCATTTATGTGCTGCAGGTTTTGGTTATGGTTTTGAGGGTACCCGGCCACACTCTTTTAGGGTACGGCACCTTCTCTGGAAGTGACCGGGCTGGCCACAACGCCAACAGATAAGACATTGGTTTTGATGGCCACGTTGATTATTGTCATAACAAGGTTATGTTGTGGCTGAATATGCTGTGGCTGAAAGTATTATGGCTGCTGCTGCATAGGGCAGTATTCTTGTTGACACTGTGGTTTGAAGGTACATAGACAGGGTTTGGGCCCTGTTGGGGCATGGGCTGTGGTAAGGGCTGCGCTGGTGTGTTAGTATACACCAGTGCTGGGGTATTCTATTTAAATTTCGGGGCTGGATGTTTTACCAGGCTTCTCTGGAAGCTTTTAACAACCAGGATAGCATCTTTGGCAGGAGGATTTATGATCTCGGGTCGAGTGGACATTACCATGTCCTTAAGGTCTGTTTGCAGACCTTCAAAAAAGGTGGTGATTAGGAGGTTGGCTTGTGACTTATTGGTCGTAGTGAACCCGAGATCCGAGAGACTCGTTGGAGCCTGGCATAATATTTTTCAGCAGATCCCCCTTTCTCCTGCACAACGTCCTTCAAATTAGTGGCTTGTTCCACCAATTGCTCTTGAGCCCATCTTCTATCTCTGTGTGCTGTAATGAACTCAGATGAACCTCTGAGGTCAGTGCCAGAACACAGGGGTCCGCAGCAGTGACATAAGATCTTCACCCGAGTTCACTGTCATCACGCGGCTCTCTATGTCGCGGCCTCATTTGTGATCACAAGTGAAGGACTCACCTGTGATTGCAAATCACCTGAGTGACTGAAGTGAGCCGCACAATCAATGGTGCTGTCACTCAGGTTACCTGCGGCCACAGCTGAAGTCCTCCACCTGAGACAGTTGGAGGATCCAGCTGCGGCCGCGGGGAACCTGAGCGACGTCACCGCTGACAGCGTGACTCACTTCAGTTGCTCCGTGAAGCTCACGGAGAGCGGTCGTGCTCTACAGCCGCTCCTGTCAGCTTCCGATGTAGCAGAGCTGAAACGTTGTGGGATCTCGTGTAAATTACGTCAGACCTGGAGGAGTGTTTGGGGATTATTAAAGTGGTGAAAGAGGGTGTTTTTTTCGTCTTTTATTTCAAATAAAGGATTTTTCGGTGTTTGTGTTTATATATTTCACTACAGTTTCGTGATGGGGGGTGTCTCATAGACACCTGCCATCACTAAGCTAGGACTTTGTGGCAGCTATGGGCTGCCATTAACTCCTTATTACCCCGATTGCCACCGCACCAGGGCAATGGGAATGAGCCGGGTAGAGTCCCTGGACTGTCACATCTAATGGACGCGGCATTTCGGGCGGCTGTTGGCTAATATTTTTAGGCTTGGTGCGCCACATAGCGTGGGGCTCCCCATCCTGAATATACCAGCCCTCAGCCATGTGGCTTTACCTTGACTGGTATCAAAATTAGGGGGGACTGCACGCCGTATTTTTAAATTTTTTATTTATATATTTTACTGCACAATATAGACCCGCCCACTGGCGGCTGTGATTGGTTGCAGTGAGACAGCTGTCACTCAGCGTAGGGGCTCTTCTGACTGCAACCAATCATAGGCGCCGGTGTGCGGGTGAGGCAGTGAGTATGAGGTGGAATAATGAGCGGCCGGCATTTTCAAAAGCAGGAGAAGACGCTGGAGCAGTGTGACAGCTGTGCAGCCCCACGCCACGCCAGTGATCGGTGAGTATGAGAGAGGGCGTGAGAGGGAGAAACCAACCGACCGACAGAGCGAGGGAGAGACCAACCGACAGACAGAGAGAGTGAGACCGACATCGACAGAGAGAGAGACCGAAAAACCTGTTTTGTTTGTGAAAAAAGCATGCAGAATGCAACAAAAATGCAGTGCAAGTGCACAGCTAAACGTTTTGGTTGCGTTTTGACACACCTCTTCATTTCAATGGGTGAAAAATGCAACCAAAATGCACAAAATAAGTGACATGTTGCTTCGATTTTGTCAAATATTTGGCATCCAAAATGCTGTCTAAAAAAAAGCAACGTGCGTTTGGAAATTTGCAGACTTCTCATAGAGTTTGCTGGGGAAGCACAACGCATGCATTTTGTCATTGAGGCGCTGCAGTTTTAAACGCAGCCAAAATGCAGGAAAATTGCACACGTGCGCACACAGCCTTATTGCAAAGAAAACAATACGCAATACACCCCCCTCCATGGCCTGTATGCACGCTCACCACGAAAGACTCAATTTTTGACCAAAGTGTATATTCAAGCATGTTTAAAGTTTGCTCAACAACATTTAGACAAGTCTGTGAAATAATGGGCGAACATAGTCTGGTCAGATGAGACAAAAATTGAACACTTTGGAAGCAAATAATAAAAAAAAAACAACACATACCAACAGTGAAGTTTTGAGATGGGAACATCATGGTGTGAGGGTATTTTTCAGCATATGGCAGCAAGTGTCTTGAAGCTTCATCACAAACAAAGGCTTTTGTGCAAAATATTAATTAAATTTCAGTAAGTGTGTGCAATACTTTTTCTCTATTTCGTTACAAATCACTTAAGTTATGGACATCGGTGGTTTGATTTATTTGCCTGTGTGGATTGGATGGGTTGTTACCGACATCTGGTAAGAAATTCATTTCAATGGCATTTACTAAAATCAGTTACATGTTCAATACTTATTTCAGCCCTGTATATATGCTAGAAATGTATTATTCTGTAAACTCTATGTAATATACTGTATGTACAGATATCTCATGTTATATACAATTAACATGTGACTGGTAGAATATCTGGACATCATATGATATACACAGGATAAGTGACTGGTACATCATATACTATAACCACTATTTGTTGATGTGGAGTTGAAGTTTACATTGGTGACTTGGTTGATCAAGTATCTGAAAAAATACACAAAAAATATTCATAGACGTATGTGTGGCGCCCCTGAGGCTTCAGTCGCCACAGAATATGGCACCTAACATTGGGTGTAATGCTAAACCCCGTTCCCTTTTACATAGTTACATAGGTTGACAAAAGACCTAGGTCCATCCAGTTCAACCTTCCTCCACCAATTCGACATTTTGTCCCTAAGTCACTTGTAACCAACAATGTTGTGTGTACTGAGGAAATCATCCAGCCCTTTTTTAAAAGCTGTTATAGTATCTGCCATTACCTCCTGAGGAGGTCAGTCCAGGTTTCACCACATTACACACTAGGTTGCCCTGTTCCTACTGGGGACTAAACTAGGGTCGGTTGATAAAGGGGTCGCCGACAGAGTGGCATTTACAGGATGCCCTCAACTGGGGCTCCAGTCCCACTAGCTTAGGACCTGGGAGGGGTGAGGTGCAGCTAGTAGGGTGAGTCAGGAGCCAACAGAACAGTTAGAGAGTTCTCCAGCAGGAGAGGATGGGAGCAGTTGCATCTTACAGGTGCTCCGGTGGGAAGGAGGAGAGAGCTCACACGGTTGCCATAGGGAGAGTGAACTTGCTCCCTACGGAGTCGACACCACACAGGGTGGCAGGACCCTAGGAAAGATCATACTTCACATTGGATTTCCAGAATATGCCCGGATGGGGAAAGTGTCAATCTTCCCTGGCCACATAGCGCCTGAGCACAATGCCATAAAGGATCCGGAGCCTCGCTTCAAGCCGGACCCCACATCGGAACCGCAGCACCTGCAGATAGGGACAAGAGTACATCTCGTGAAATCCAGGGTCCCCTCGTAGGTTCAAGCCAGGGGATCTACAGACAGGCATTACAAGGAGAAACCCACTGAACACCAAACCCGACTGATCTCTAAAGGGATTTGGGTTAGATGGAGCCCATCATAGGAAGTGACCGGTATTACCTGAGTGAGCGGCATCGTACAAGTGAGTAAACAACCTGGAACCGCAACTATAGACTTGGACTCTTTATTACCCGTACTGCCACTCCCTGCTGCCATTACTACTCCCCTCATCATCCTCCCTGGGGCCCGTTCTACCTGTGGAGAGCAATCCCATCCCTGGCTGCTACTGCCATCTGCCCCGGAGGACACCGACAGCAGCGGCGGCCCATTCCCTGACCGCATACCCCAGGTGGCGTCACGACAACCACCTCACAACTACCTCCATCATCTCTTCTCTGCCATTTTCTGTACGCCACGGGGCAACGGAGGCAGGCTAGGCCGCCCGTGACCACGACACAAAAATATGTTTTTTTGAGGAGTGTAGAAAAGAACAGTGTACATTGCTTTACTACATATTTGAAAGCGTATATCTGGCTTAAAGTTTGTAATACGTACCCATGTATGACACCTGAGAAGTGCAAGAGCTCATAGGAACCGGTCCAAGTGCTGTCAGTTTTTTCCACAGGCCGTACTCACAGACAATATGGCTGAGTGAACACAGCCTATGAAGCAGCTGAACATAAACCTGTCACAAGGTTTTTCCTAATATAAAGTACGGCCACTACTTTTAAATTTGCTTTTACAGCATTATAGTAAGCTGCGTGTATGACCCCAAGCATAGCACAAATAAGGGCTTTTTTTTATATCCACAGCTGGCGACCAAGTCCGATGGGGACCTCTGGTCTTGATCTGGAGCCTTTTTTCTTCCTACAAGAGCCATTGCCTTTCCCTGCGTTGTGTAGCGGATGTGTCCTACGTCATCCACATGTGTTTCCCGACCTCGCTCCTGCACAGGCATACTTCTCTTTGATCTGGCAAGGGCTGGGTAAGGCTAAAGAGTGCTGATTACCCAGAAATAAAGCCGCCACATGCACACTGCAATACTTTCCTCAGCCTAATGGCGATGGCGATTGTAAGAAGAAGCTGCACTGGATCAAGACCAGAGATGCCCATCGGACCGTACCGCAATGGCGGTGGGTATAATAAAAGCTCTTTTTCTGTACTATGCAGAGGGGCTTGGGGAAATACATGCAGCTTACTAGATTACTGTAAAAGAAGTCTTAAAGGCGGTGGCTGTACTTTATATATCAGTAAAACCTAATGACAGATTCCTATTAAGAATGGGTTGCTATTCATGGGCCACTCCTGTGTACTTTCCCCCCATGCCAAAATTTGGCAGCCAGCCGCTGGCATGCAGTAATTGTTCTGAATGTAAATAAAGGGTGGGCCATAAATATGGATACACCCTGATGATATCACCTTACCGTTTGTGGCTTATTAGTACATGGGAGGGGCAAAACATTTGAGGCCGGGTCATGCCCATGGTGGCCATCTGCAAAGCAGCCATTTTTAATTCAACTTTTTTTTTTTTATCAGAGTGTATGCATCCATACTTATGGCCCACCTTATACATGTTCAGGACATTCTCTTTTTCTGACTCAAAAGGTTTGAAAAGATATAGAATTGTGCATAATCTTACTTGCAATGCCACGTCAGTCATCTACTTAGCAACCTCTCCCTGCAACCTTGCCCATGTAGGCATACCGACTCAATAGCTAAAAGTCTGTGCCCTTGAACATGTTAAAAATATAAAAACAGTGATAAATGGCATCCAATTCCACTACATTTTCATGACTTCCATCATTGTAATCTCAAAAGTTTCCATATTGGGGGAACAGACGACATAAATGTTTATATCTGTGGAGGAGACATTAAAAAAAATCGTTTCTAAAGATAGAAACTAAATAGATTGTGCTTTTAGATCTAAAATTCTCTAATGGACTCATTGAGTACATTAGTTATAATTAGTGATGAGCGATTTTTGTTACTCGCACGAATAGTACAGTGTTCATGTTATTCGTTTCTCGTTGAGTATTTTGGTCCTTAGCAGGGCAATACTGATATGTGTCTGCCAAAAAGTAAAATATAACTTTTATTAATGACTAACAATAAAAAGCACACTGACAGACAAACAAATAAGCTGTAATGAAACATGCAGTGTCACAAAGTGAATTCTCATAGGAGAAATAACCGGGGGGGGGGGGGGGGGGAACCAATTACAGTTATTAATCAATAAACTGTTATTATGCGGTCATAAACCTCCCAAAAGAATTCAGGGGGAGATATAGCTTAATTCAAAGCACACATAGCAGAGAAAAACACGTTCATGAGTGTAGCCTAAGGGTATGTGCGCACTAGGCGTTTTTTTCACGCTGCGTTTTTTTGTGCGCTTTTGTCTCAAAAAACGCACCCGCAGCTAAAAAAACGCGACAAAAACGCATGCGTTTTTACCGCGATGTGGTGCGATTTTTGCTGCGTTTTTGCTCACTGCGTTTTTAATCAGTGCACAATGCCATTAAAGATGGTTGATGAAAAGAAAAAAAAAAAGGTCTGATGTCATTTCCTTCTTCAAAATGTTCATTGTATGGAGGAGAGCAGACAGCTGCAGAACTAGTGTATGCAGGAGAGCAGACAGCAGCTGCAGAACTACAAGGCTCAGCATCCTCCATCCAGGACTGTATGCAGGAGTTTTTTGCCCAAAAAGAAAAAAAAAATGACATGGGTTTCGCTATATTTTTGTATGCTAGCCAGGTACAGCAGGCAGGTACAGGCTGCCCCCAATCCCCAGCTGCCTATTTGTACCCGGCTGGGAATCAAAAATATAGGGAAGCCCTTTTTTTTTTTTTATTTCATGAATTTCAAGAAATAATTTAAAAAAAATGACATAGGCTTCGCCCAATTTTTGAGTCCAGCCAGGTACAACTAGGCAGCTGGGGATTGGAATCCGCAGTGCAGAGTGCCCAAGCTTTCTGGGCACCCCCGCTGCGAATTGCAGTCCGCAGCCGCCCCAGAAAATGGCGCTTTCATAGAAGCGACATCTTCTGGCGCTGTATCCAACTCTTCCAGCTACCCTGGTGACTGTGGCTCGCTGGGTAATAATGGAGTTAGGGCTAGCTGTATATTATCAGCTGGCCCTAAGCCCGAAATTCATGGTGTCACGCCAATATTAGACATGGCCACCATGAATTTCTAGTAAAGATAAAAAATAAACAAAACACAACACAGAAAAATATTTTTATTAGAAATAAAACACAACACAATTAGTGACTCCATCTTTATTGAAATAAAGACCCCCCCCCCCTCCGCAGTAATCCTGGGTCAAGGGTCCCTCGCCGTCCAATCCGGATCCAATATCATCTGATCGGTTTGCTGGAAGGCAAAGCGATCAGATGATGTGTCAGGTTAAAGGACGTGAATCACATCACACATCAGCTGATTGTATAAAAGCCAATTATACAATCAGCTGAAGTATAAAAAAAAATAAAAAATAAATAAATACTCACGTCTGTGCTGATTACCGGCAGCTCCTGGAGCTATCGGATGAGAGTCTGATCCTGTCCCATCGCTGCAGGAGCTGCCGGTAATCAGCTGATGAAGTCTCCTGACGGCAGGATCAGCTGATAGCCGGCCGGGCGCGAAAAAGCCGGCGACACCGCGAGAATTACGATCAGCTGATGCGTCAGGTGACTGCATCAAGTGATCCACCGCCAGGTCCTGCAAGCTTCGTACGTGCCCCGGGGAGACTGCACACAGCCAAAGCGGCGGTACCGGGACAGGAGCTGGGAGCGGGCATGGCACCGGGACCCTGCAGACAGGTGAGTATATATGACATTTTTTTTTTCTACTGTTCACTTTTGTTTTCGCCGCTGCCTCCACCTCCCGCCCAGACATGGCGCCGCACGGAGCTGACATGGCACCGGGCGGGTTGTGGATGCAGCGGTGATGGTACCGGGAGGATTCATGCTTCTGTGTTTACCAACAGAAGGAATCCTCTTCCTCTACACGTCACTTTACTGCCCACCCCTTGCGTTTATAGCTGCGTTTTAGTCATAGAAACGCAGCTATATGCGTTTTTCATTGCGTTGTTGAACATCTCATTGAACTCAATGGGTGAAAAACGCAGTGAAAAACGCAGAAATAATTGACATGCTGCATTTTTGTGGTCACCACAAAAACGCAGCTACAAAAAAACGCTGTGTGCGGACAGCATTTCTGAAAACCCATAGACATTGCTGGGGAAGCAATGTCACTGCGTTTTCAGCACAAAAACGCGGTAAAAATCGCCGCTAAAAACGCAGCAAAAACGCCTAGTGCGCACAAGGCCTAAACAACCCATCCCGCTCAAAGCCTGAATAAAGGCAGTCTGTAGGCAGGAACAATGTATGAGTGAGAACATGTCCCTATAAAAATGATAAGGCCAAATGAAGAGCTATACACATAGAATGTATCCTATGGTTAATAAAATACACCGCCCGGATGTTTCTGTATTTGCCCAGCATTATTCATGAGTAAGATCTAACTGCTCTACTGGCTACTGTCTCTCCCCTGATGAGTGTAACAAATTGTGTCGGGAGGTCCAGGAGCTTTGATGACTGAAGTCAAAGGGTTGCCACCAAGGAGAGTATGGTGTGGTAATAATATTTGAACTCCCCCTCTACTTTATGGTGACCTTTTTCTCTTACTGCTTATTGTGCATATCATCCCTATGGTTGTTATTGTCCTCTCTGTTGGGAGTTTCTATGGGATTTGGTTGTGATAAAGATACGACTGTTACCCCCCTCCTATATCCTAGATGGACATCTTAAATATTTAATTAGATTTTTTTCCCTTTGGTTTTTTCTCTTTGGGACACTGCCTGTTTCATTACAGCTTATTTGTTTGTCTGTCAGTGTGCTTATTATTCATTAATAAAAGTTATATTTTACTTTGTTTTTGGCACCCACATATTAGTATTGCCCTGCTATTTGTATCATACATTTTGGGTAATCTTAGACCATATTGATTATTTTTGTATTTTTCTCCTTGCCTCGTGATTTTCGAGTCTCCTCCCCGCATATTTGTTGACTGATTTTCAGCCTCTATTCATGCGATGTTTGCTTCCCAATCACAGTAATACCACAGCCATCTTTGCTACTGGTGTGACGCCCTGGCAAAACCAGGTAGTCACAGGGTTAATCCTCCTTGGTAACCTGATCCCACTGGTATAGCAAGGCAACCGCACCCTTCCCCCCAGTGTACTGATAAGAACAGAAGGGGAGGAGTTTTAGGGAGTGAGATGTAGTAGGGAGAGGAGAGCAGTCGGGAGTTGTAGCTCTCGGGATGCTGCTAAAAGAGAGGTGAAGACCCCGATAGTAAAGTGTGCTCCAGGAGTGCCGGGACAGGCTGTGCGTGAGGAAGGGACCTGAGGTGATCGGGACAGGGTAGTGGCCCGCCGATACCGAGAGAGGGCCCGGATCACCGCCGGGGAGTGGGCTCCCCGTTCCCGGCCGAGGAGGAGAACAGAGAAGGAGAGGGAGGACCTTGCTGTACTGCAGGTGGGATCCGAATAACACCCGCCGAGGACCTACGTTCACCGGCAGTTCCTGGATAAATACAAACTCTGTGTGTGTTATTCTCAAGGTGACAGTGAGTACCGCCCACCATCCCCCAGTCCAACCTGCGCCATCACTCCCGGCACTATCTCACCAGGCCTCGGGGCACCCATCCCCACCCTCGTGGGCGAGGAGCGCTGCTCGAGCCCCGGGTCCGGCTCCTCTCGAGCCACCAAAGAGAAGGTACCGGACCCGAGCGTGATCCCCCCGAGCAGCCCCCGGGACGGAGGACTGGCCCCCGCCCGCGACTCTGGCATTATGGGAGGCGCAGTGGAAAAAATGACTTGTAGTCATTAAAGCAGTAGAATTATGCTTAGCGAGTTTATCCATTGCTGTCACACTACTTCTGGTCCGATCATTAAAGTTCATGAATATGCACTGTTTCCCCCGCCCACTCTCTGTAACAGTGTTGGTGATTTGTTGCAGTCCTGCTACCCCCACCCACTCTCTGTGCCAGCGTCTGTGATTGGTTGCCATCACACTATCTGTCTGGGTCCCTAACGTGGACTAAAAATAAGTAAATAATTGTAAAAAAATGATGTATGGTTCCTCATATTTTCATACACGGCACAAATAAAGCAGATGGCTACATGCTGCAGCACCCAGCTGTGTGCGTTATCTTGGCAGTATATGATAATATGAGGAACACCATGCGTTTTTGAATTATTTAAATAAATAAATTGAAAAAATCGTTGTGACATTTCCCCCAATTTTGATACCCAGCCAAGATAATATAGTTGTATATTATGTAATATATGTAAATATTGATTTCTTTATTTCTCACTTCACAGCGACTATACATGATAAAGGCCGTTGGGCCGAAACGTCCACCATCTTTTGTCGCCATCAAATAAATAATCACTTTTTTGCAAAGAAAAAAACTTTTTGTCTTCATTTTATCAACAAGAGAGTGCAGTGTCTATTATATAATATGTTCTGGGACTATTGACCCCACACTAGCACCTCTAATGAAACCATACTCTAGCTGAGTGCACACCAATACCCTATAACTCTGACAGCCAAGATAAAGTGGCTAGTATTCTCAGGCAGGGGAGTTCCATGGTTATTGGGCCCCCTCAGGATAAAAATAGCAGCCCGCAACCGCCCAAGAATTGGTGTGTCCATTAGAGTAATTTGTGGGCTATAGTAACATTTTTTGCGAAAAAGTTAGATTCATTTTTTCCTTCCATATTGCTTTTTTTTATTTTCCTGTGAAGCATGTAAAAGGTTATAAACTGGTGGAAACGGGCTTGAGTGGTGAACGAGCTAAAATAGTCTCTTTCTATGAGGCCTGCAGTATCAAATTGGATTCCTGATGAAGCCACAAAACCGGGAATCAGAGACTCCTAATTGCCAGGGTGTGAGGACCATTGGGGATCACTATCTGTCGGCATTCCTCATCGGAAGTCCGGGGGCGTCTAGGTGGGGGTTCATTCTCACTAGAGGAGTTAGAAGAGGAGGTGGAAACACAGAGGAATATTGAATCCTCTCCCTCACTCTGTCAGATGCATGCGTGTGCCTCAGCTGAATACACTGTTTGGGATGAATGGCACTTTTTTTTTCATGGCTTCTTTGTGTGTTTGTAGCGTTTTCACGTGTGTTGTGTAACCAAATTTTATTCAGATGTGTTTATATAGTAAACGAAAAATAAAAGAAGAAAAAAATTAGAAGAAAGGAAGAGAACTGAAAAATATATAAGAACATTAAAGTGTATAATGCTGTAATTGAATGTTAATAAAGACCGTTATTGAACTCCTGCAACTGACCTGCTGTAACAGTATATCTATAGAGCAGTAGGAAAATATCGGTAATAAAATAATGCCTACAATAATTGTCCAGTACATTTCTAAACTAAATTAAAATGTAAAAATGACTAACCATGGTAGGAAAAACGTGTTATAATTGCTCTAGAAACCTACACAAATTATAGGGAAGAAGACAGACTTCAGTAAAAGCAGTTACTGAGCGCCCACAACTTACAAAAAGGGGAGGTTTACGCCATTGTTTTCTCCACATTCGAGAAAACCAGTCCAATGAGTATGAACAGGGTTGCATCAGTTTTTCCTCAGAGTTGGAGAGGAAAAAAATCTCCATGTTTTACATTCTGCCAGACCGCGAAAATCGGTCAGATGTCATCAAAATGCAGTTCTGATTATTGCCACGGACACACAGACTTAGGCCTGTTTCACACGTCAGTGAAAATCACGGATGTTTTTCACTGACATGTAAAAAACGCATATGTCCCTCCATGTTCGGTGTTCGGTGATGCATTCAACGTGGGTTGTCCGTGTGCAATCCGTGATCCGTGCTCCGTCATCCGTGATTGCACATGGAGATATACTCACCTGTCCTGTTGCTGCTGTCCATGGTGCTGAAGTCTCCAGCTCTGTAGCATCTGCCTGCCACTGTCTCTAGTTTCTGCAGCTTCTTCTGGGTCCGTCTCTGGCTGCATAAATGAATATGCATACCATAATGAGACAGCCAGGAAAAAGCTGAAAGCACAGGCTGAACACAGCGTCGCTGGAGAAGGTGAGTTGAAAATGTTTTTTATTTTCAATGTCCATGTTTTTCTGGTACGTGTTTCACAGATCATACCACTGTGTGGTCCGTGGAACATCAGTGATGCCAGAAAAACGGACATGTCTCCTTGCGGCAATCACAGACATGCGTGTACACCGCACGGAGACACGGTCAGTGAGAAATCACTGATGTGTGCGCAGACTAATTGATTATAATGGGTCTGCGTATGCCCATATTTCTGGTACGTATAAACACTAGCACATACGTACCAGAATCACTGATGTCTAAAATAGGCCTTACATTGCCTATTTTGATCCCACACTTGGATCAAAATCTGACATGTCACCGATTTTTTTTTTTTTTTTTTTCCATGCTGACCACTCGTTATGAGGAAAAAAAATCAGACATGTGCATAGCCCCATAGAACATCAAAAATACGAGTGCTGTATGTGAAAGCAGTTCTGTGAAAGTTTTTTTATTGTAGTTGATAAGTTTTACATGCATGTAGTAATGTGTTGTGTTTTTCTTTTTTTTTTAATCTGCAGTGAGGTGTTTCCTTCGGATTCTTCTACATCTGGTATGATTACATCTGTGACTTTATATTTTATTCACAATTTGTTTTATAGATTTTGGAAAAGGTACATGTAAAAATGTTCTAACATTAACAATAAAATCATAAAAGAGCATGGATCAGGGATGAGCAATTATTTTTCCAAAGGGCCTATATGAGAGACTAGCATTGCGTTAAATTTGCAGACCACCACAGGTATGGTTTTAGCATATAAAGATCTCTAAATTATGGATAAAAAAAAATATTAAAAAATAATTCTAACGCAAACAGTCCCATTCTCACACCACATAAAAATACCCAATTAAAGGGCCAAAGCTCTCATTGAGCCCAATTGGAGTCCTTGTGTCCAATCTATAAATTCAGTGACTCAAGTTGCGCAAGGGCCTTAAATAGGTTACCACCTCTAACCTCTGATCTATGGCCTTTATAATTAATTTGCTTGAGTCAGATTTATGGTACAATTGGAAATGTTTTGGTAGGGTTTTTAGGTGTTCCATCTCATGTAGAGTCTTTGTTTTCTCAATGTCCCTGATGTGCTCACGGACTCCCACCTGTAAATCCCTTGTGGTCATCCCTATGTAGACTTTCTGGCATGGACACTGGGAGTAATATATCACGCCCTTAGAAGCACAAGTATGTTGGTGATTTTTTTGTAAGTTTGTGTTCCTTCTGATTTTTTTTAAAGGTAACCTGTCACCAGATTTGGACACTACCACTGAGTCCTTTTTTGCAGCATTCCACAATACTGTATATAAGAGCCCAGAGAGTGCTGTATAATGTAAAAAATATTTTTTTAATAACTGGAGGGAGGGGGGGGCGGTCTGGTCTGATGGGTGTCGCTGCTGTCCAAGCCCGGCACTTCCTTTCTCCGGTCCGACGCCTGCTCTCTGCTGCGATCTCTGTCCTTCTTCCAAGCCCAGTTTTGATGACGCGTCTACATCATCCAAAAAAGACGACATTGCGGTCCTGCCCAGGCGCACTTTGATCTGCCCTACTGAGGCAGATCAAAGTACTGTAATACGTAGGTGTGAGGGAAGGTTAATGACTGCTGTTATTATCCCCTTATTGCCCCAATTGCTACTGCACCAGGGCATTCGGAAAGAGTTGGGTAAAGTGTCGGGATTGTCACATCTAATGGATGTGACAGTCCTGGATGGCTGCGGACTTCTTTTTTTAGGCTTGCGGGGGGGCACAATAACCATGGACCGACCCATCCTGAGAATACCAGCTCCAAGCTGTCGGTTAATCATGACTGGGTATCAAAATGGGCGGGGAAAGGACCGCAGAACATTTTTTTTAAAAAATATTTATTTAAATATTTTTTATTTTTAAAAGCGCATGCGGTTCCTTTAATTTTGATACACAGCCAAGATAACGTGCAAAGTTGGGGACTGCAGCCTGCAGCTGTATGCCTTGTCCTTGTTGGGACGACCCTACGCCATTTTTTTAAATTTATTTTTACACCAATCTAGATGTAGACAGCATGTGCATCTAGATTGAAAGCTGTCTTTTAAGGGTGCTTTACATGCTGCGACATCGCTAGCGATCTCGTTAGCGATGTAACACACCAGATCGCACATACGATCTGCTGAGATCGCACATAGGTCATTTTTGTAGCGCCGGTCACATGTGCGATCTCGGCAGATCGTATGTGATCTGGCGTGTTACATCGCTAACGAGATCGCTAGCGATGTCGCAGCGTGTAAAGCACCCTTTACAGTATGAGTCCGTCCATCACTAATCCATAGACAAACAAAAAGTGCATAGTGTTCATATTGTTGTGTAAACAGAAATATGATATGTAAAATTAAACATGACATGCCATAAGGCAAGCAAAATCAAGAAATTCAAAAAACTAAATTATTGAGTAAATGTATTAAATATTAGTTGTATCCTAACTATAATTAAATTGTTGTACAATGTTGTTCTCCACTTTTCTTAGATAATCTTTTTTCTTATTTTCTCATAGGCACTTCATTCAGGGAAAAGACCCAATCAAAGTCAACATCTAAGTCACTGAGCGGGTCGCGTGAAGTACCTCAAAATTTGCAGACCACCTCAGGTATGGTTTTAGCAAATACAGATCTCTAAATTATGGATAAAAAAACTATTAAAAATAATTTTAACACAAACAGTCCCATTCTCACACCACATAAAAATACCCAATTAAAGAAAGCAGCCAAAGCTCTCATTGAGCCCAATAGGAGTCCTTGTGTCCAATCTATAAATAAAGTGACTCAAGTTGCGCAAGGGCCTTAAATAGGTTACCACCTCTAACCTCTGATCTATGGCCTTTATAATTAATTTGCTTGAGTCAGATTCATGGTACAATTGGAAATGTTTTGGTAGGGATTTTAGGTGTTCCGTCTCATGCAGAGTCTTTGTTTTCTCAATGTCCCTGATGTGCTCACGGACTCCCACCTTTAACCCCCTAACCCCTGGATGTTTTTTCTGTGTTTGTTTTTTGATTCCCTTCTTTCAAAAGCTGTAACTTATTTTTCTGCCAATTTTGCCATGTGAGAGCTTGTTTTTTGCGGGACGTATTGATCTTTTAAATAAAACCATGAGTTTTACCATATATTATACTGGAAAACTGCAAAAAATTTCCAAGTACTGAAAAGTTGCAAAAAAGTGCGATTGTACAACTGTTTGTGGGGTACGTTATTCACCATGTTCATTGTATGGTAAAACTGATGTGTGGGTGTGATGCTTCAGGTCAGTACGAGTTCGTAGATACCAAACATGAATAGGTTTACTTTAATCTAAGTGATTAAAATATTTTAAAGTTTGTCCCAAAAAAAGTGGTCCACTTTTTGCGCTATTTTCTGTGATTCGTAGTGTTCTCATTATTCGGAATATGGGCACTTTGATGGCTTATTTCTTGCGCCTCGTGCTGATGTTTTTAACGGTAGCATTTTTGCGCAGATGCTACGATTTTGACCCCCTTTCATTGCATTTTGCTGAAAATTTGCGACAACCAAAAAAACTTGTTTGGCCTTTTGAAGGGTTTTTTTTTGCCGCTACGCCGTTTACCTATCAGATTAATTGATTTTATATTTTGATAAATTGGGGATTTATGAACTCGGCGATTCCAAATAAGTGTATATTTTTTATTTTTTTAACCCTTTGATTTTCAGTGGGGCAAATGGGGAGTGATTTATACTTTTAATTGTTTTTTTTAGGTTTTTAATTTTTTTTTTTATTTTTTAAAACTTATTTTTTAACTTTTTTTTTTTTAATTGACCCCCTAGTGGACTATAAGGATTAGCCGTCTGATCGCTTTTTCATTTCTGCTGGTCAGAAATGTAGAGTTTCTGGCACAGATAATGGGCGTAATAAATCACACCCTTAGAAGCACAAGTATGTTGGTGATTTATTTTGTAAGTTTGTGTTCCTCCGATTTTTTTAATGGGAACCTGTCACCAGATTTAGGGACTATAAGCTGAGGCCAATACCACTGAGTTCTTTTATACAACATTCTTGAATACTGTATATAAGAGCCAAGGCCGCTCTGTATAATGCAAAAAACACTTTTATAATACTCACCTAGGGGGCAGTCTTGTCTGATTGGTGTTTATGCTCTCCAGTGCGGCGCCTTCTCTTTCCCGTCCGAAACCTCCTCTCTGCTGCGATATTCAACCTCCTTCTTCCCAGTCCAGTGTGGATGATGCATCTACATCATCCACACAAGCCGACATTGTGGTCCTGCGCAGGCGCACTTTGATCTGCCCTGCTGAGGGCAGATCAAAGTACTGTAATGCACAGGCGCGAGGAAAGGTTAATGACTGCGGTTATTCACCCCTTATTACCCCAATTGCCACTGCACCAGGGCAATCGGAAACAGTTGAGTAAAATGCCGGCATTGTCACATCTAATGGATGTGACAGTCCTGGGTGGCTGCAGGCTGCTATTTTTAGGCTGGGGGGGGCACAATAACCATGGGCCAACCCATCCTGAGAATACCAGCTCTCAGCTGTCCGCTTATCATGACTGGGTATCAAAATGGGGGGGAGGAAAAACCGCAGACTATTTTTTAAAAATTATTTTTTTAAATATTTTTTATTTTTAAAAGCTGCATGCGGTTCCTTTTATTTTGATACACAGCCAACATAACGTGCAAAATTGGGGGCTGCAGCCTGCAGCTGTAAGCTTTGTCCTGGCTGGGTATCATAATATGGGACGACCCAACTCCAATTTTTTAAATTTATTTGTTTTTACACCAATCTAGATGCAGACAGTGTGTGTGATTGAGAGCAGTCAGTCACGCTGTCAAACATAGATGGGGGCTCTGTCTGACTGCAACCAATCACAGACGTGAAGACGGCTGGTGGGTGGGGGCAGCAGTACATATGGATTAGCGATAATGAGCGACCCCAGAAGCAGTTACAGCCGCGTGGGAGACTCGGTAAGTATAACGCGCCCTCTTTTT